>NC_134469.1:53616187-53746187 GCF_964194025.1 Convolutriloba macropyga
CTAATAAACTATAAAGTTAGATTTTTTTCAGAACAATTGAATGATGACTATTTCAAGGGTGAAAAGAAACTTTTTCACATTTCAAACCAAATTATTGTTTTTGATAATTCTCAAAAGGGCACGAAGAGAATAATCAAATTTCATTGACAATAATGGCATAATTAAAGGAAATCATGGTATAACAAAAACAAACATTAAATTGGTTATAAGTGTAAATCAGTAATAAAATCCTAATGAAGACAAATATACAATACAAATGTGATACATACAATTTCTGAAGCTTTAGTTTCGACAGTTATTGGAGGACTTCACACATTTGTTAAGGATATTTAGCTCACATTATAGTAAATGAGAAACTAATGGCTGTAAATTTCTTAACAAAAATAAGTAAAATTGTAAAATGATATTTTGACCTTGACCATTTCATTGCTCTCCTTGCATCACTGAGGTATTGCAGGGGGCTGAACGCTTCCTTCAGAGTTTTTTTTTCGGGGGTGTCATCATTATCTCTATTGACATAGATGTCTAAAACTAAACAGCTGGGTTTCCCAATGCAGCGAAATACCTTGCTACCTTACATCGCCCTGTTGATTTTCTGTGGCTTGATCTTAAAATGTACCATTATCGTACCTTAATTAACATAAACTACGGCTGATATTAACCCTAGTGATGCGGATTCGAATCCTACCGAATAAAACCCAAGCGGTTTCAAATAAAACCCTGGCGGATTTAAATCTTCTGAGATTCTCTCAAGACATGAATCGTGGCGAAAATATAAGTAAATGTCCAAACGTTCAAAATAATTCAAGAAACTCTTCAAGCAATTGAACACTATTGAGAAGATTCTCAGATACCCGCTTCGCGAATTTGTCAAGTTTGGGATGTTCAAATTGTCGGTTATGCGAAGCGAAACGTAAGCAGAGCCAGCTAATTTTTGAAGCGTCCCTACATTCAAATATACACAAAACGAGCAAAATTTCTGTCGATTGAAGACAACGCAGAGATCATTTATAAAAATTGCGTTTTATGAGTCTGAAACAGCTGACGATTAAAAAAGTTTTAGAAACCAGAAAAAAGCAGATAAGTTCAAACTTGCCCAGGTATAACTCTCAAGGATTCAGAGCTTCAAAAGCATCATTTGAGCAAAAAAATCATGATTTATAATACTTATAAAAGATTTACAAAAAGTTTGAAATTTGGTGATTATTTTCTAAGCAAAACAGATACGAAAAGCCAACGATATTGGCGAAAAAGGTCAAATTGATGCTTCTCATTCAGAAAAAAAAAATGCGACGACACGGCCGTTAAGAGGCCAAAAGTGAAGCCTATTTTTACATACTCCAACAAAAAAACGACTGCAAAAACTATGCTTCTTGTATCGTTTGTGGTTGCGTTTCTCAAAGCCGATAGAAAATTAATTGCAGTGGAATTTTGAGTCATCTTTACTCTGATCTTTTTGATGCACTTCTTCTATTTTGTTTCGCCACCACGTATAAAAGCCTCTCAAAGTTCCTTTTGGAAGTTAGTCGTCTGTAACCTCTCTTTCCAGCTGGTAAGTACTGGCTATCTGGGGCATTTGCCTCTGGGTGGTACAACAATCTCAAGACGTACCCACATTCATCCATAAGCTTCATATCACTTTCGAACGTCTTTGACTTCTTCTTGGAATAACCGATCATTGCTTTTCTGCAGTGCACTTGTTGGTCACTCAAATGCCTCTTAGCATCACTGAGAAAATGCAGCTTGTTCTCTTTTGCGTAAGGTCTCTTTTCGTCGAACAGCAAACCTGTTGTACAACATTGACACAAGCTTAAGTTACTGTAAAATACCAATTTAAACATGAGCCTCTTAGTTTCAAATGAAAAATAGCCACTTAATTTTGTTTTTATTACGCTACAAGACTAGTTTCTAAAGTTTAGCAATAGTGAATATTAATACAATTCAGATCATTCCATTTCGATCATTCGATAATATAATTCTCGTCGAAAAGTTTTTATTCTTATAATTCATCAACGATTATATAACTCTCGTTGATCAGTTAGATAACTCTCGTTTCTTCAAAGATTTAGGCTTCAAAAACTCAGGAGTCTAATAGATTGTATAAAATAATATGCACTAACTTTTATAAAAATTTTATATTTTTTTATAAACTTACATCAAATTTATACCTGCCATTGTTGACAATTTAACTAAAAATGAGCTGTTTTTATCAACAAAAAGTTGACTGACTGACTGCGTTATAAGCTAGCTCATGAATATTTCCATGCGCATATATTTGTCTTTAAAGAGCTTACAAGGAAAATGAAAACTCCAAGACAAGAAATCTTTCTTACAAGTTCTGGTCACATGCTAAAAGTTAGGCCAATTATTATAAGATCTCCTATTATAATAAATCAAAAACTTGAATTAGTATCCAAAAAGAACTGTAAAGTATCTGACCAGATCCCAGAAACAAAAAATGAAAAAATTTCTGATACGATCTTACACTACCAATACAGAAACCACAGGTGGTATTGCTGCTAGAAATTAATAAAACCTGAAAACGTTCAAAAGTGACGAAAATCAACGTTCAAGAGTTGAAATTTCTTCGAAGTGAATCAAGCTGAACAATGGGATTTGTTCCTTTTACCCCAGTAGAAAATAACCATCGTTGAACGATTGTCCGACCCGCTTTAGTGGGGGAGGAACTATATACTCAAATGGGTTTTTTTGTTCAATCAAATTTGGCCGACCGATATAATCATCTTAGAGACTTATGAGTGGTATCATTAGAAAGCCCGTCCAGCGTAAAATATGGAGTAAACCGTTTTTTTATGAATTTCAGTTTCTATGGAGTTATCAAGATTTTAAGTTTTGTGAATAGTAGACGGAATTCCGTTGTTTTTGTTCACACTTTCAGTATTTTTTCATCAAATTATTGCCAATTTTGCTGAAATGAAAAAAATTGTTAACGGCCGCGTAATTGGTGTAATCCTCAAAGATAGAGTACGGTTGCTTAATTGTTCGATCCGAGTTTTTTGGGTATACTTTGTGCCAAATTTTTCGAAAATCAGACTTTTCCGTAAAAAATGGGACCAAATATGCCGTTTTAGTCCACTTTTTATACTTCCTGGACGTAGACACCTTAAAACTCCGTGCATATCCGTCGTAAGCTCAACAAGAGAGCTACTTGTACTCCTGTTGGCCTTAAGAGCTTCTGGAATTACAACTTTGCCAGTTTTTCCAAATAAAAGCCTCGATAATTAAACAAAACTCATTACTTATTTTCCATAAACTGAAAAAAATTGATTAAAAAATAATGTATGCAAAACCTTTTGAACAATTAAGTGTTTTCTTAGTCGCGCGGCTATCTGAGGGCATAACTTGATCACACCATGGATCCCTACAGTAAAAAAATTTTAATGTTTATTCGGGCGCGGCCTTTTTTTCCAAATATTTCGGTAGTTGCAGTTTTTATGTTAATTACTGAAAAAAATATCAAATCAGGGGCTCAATTACTGACAGATAATAGCTACAAAAAATGAGGCCCAACAAACATATTATGGTCTCATATTTAAGCTCATGGCTTTTATGGCTTTGGGGAAATGTTATCGTAAAATTCTTATGTGTTGCTTCCATTTGTTTTACTTTTTGTATTCCAGTGACATAGTGTTCCCAATCAAAAATCCAATTGCATCCTTTAGGAGCTATAACTGAGCCTAAACAATGCATTCACATTTGTTTTAAGGAAATGTCTGTGAATTTTTGAACTTTGCCACTATTTTATCATAGTTTTCTCAACTTCTGTCTTAGTATCAGTAAAAACAGATCAAATTTCCTCTGAGTTTAAAAAAATATTTTTTACGTTTTTGTATTCAACTAATGCTTTGTTGATTTTTAGTTAAAATTGCAATTTTTAAGGGTTCATTTTGTTTCTTAGTTGAATTGCCATTTCATTGATAGGAAGAATGCTTCGCGATGAAAAAAGAGTCAACTGAATGTTCATAGCTTTCGTGGAATAGTTTATGTTTTACGGGCTGAGACACTGTTCTATCGCAATTTTAATTGGATTTTTTTTATTTTTGCATGTGTTTGTCATACTTTTTGATGTTGTACAACATATACCTTATAATGATAAGTCTCAATTGCTTCCACGAGACCAATAACTGAACCTAATTTGTGATTTAAGTTTTTAGCTAACTGTTTTAATGTCTTTCAAAAAAATTAAAAAAATCAACTGTCCTCTTTTTGTTCTCATTTTTGTCATGGTGTAACTCAGCCTCTTCAAATAGAAGTTTCAAACAAAATATTCTCTGTGCTTATATGTTTTGCACTGATGGCTTCAAACATCTAATTTAATTTCGTAAGAGTTTTCCATACTTTTCAAATTTTGGGTTTCTTGTTGTCATTTCTACGTTCTTTTATCATGAAGACACTTTGATATTCAGATGAGAAGCAATCGATTATTTATAGTATCCGATACCTTACAAACTATGGTTTTTGATTTTGTTGTCATTTCTACAAATGCTTTTATCCGGAAGACACTGTGATACTCAGATGAGAAGCAATAGATGATTTACAGTTCTTGCAAATAACATCCTATAATTCATCATAGTGCCTTCAACACTGTGACGTCGCAAGTGTTTGCAAAATTTCGGCTTCCGCCTGTATTTGTTAGTAATTTGTAGTCTTCCGACTGATTCTCTTTATCAACATGCGCAATTGACTTTCTGAGTTGTTTCATGTTAGCCCATCCATATTAGTTGAAATCTTATGTCTGTTATGACTTTTAAAAATATTTGTTTTCAAAAACATATTTGGTTTTTTCAGCTTTGCTATTTTTTTAAATTTTTTTTGGTTGATTTTTATTTTAGTCTCTGTGAACACAGGTCACAGCCCGTTTCCAGTGAGCTATAATTTAATCTTTATAACGGCTTTAGTTTCAACAATTTATCTTTCGCTTTGTTACTTCGATATTTTATAAATTATTTGTGACTTTTTCATATTTGTACATTAGATACGATTGTTGTATTCTTTTTAAATTATAATATTAATGATAGGTCCCATTGGCTTTGAAAATTTTCGCAACTGAACAATTTTTATGTTCTTAGTGACAAACTTATGGTTTAAACGGCTTCACTGCCAGATTTACGTAAAGTTTGAACTTTATGATTTTGCCTGTGTTTGTCGTTTTTGTAGTCGTATGACCTAAACTGGTTAACGACAGGACTGCATGCATCCTATGGTGATATAAATTAACATTTAAGTGATTCCAGTTAAAATTTAATGATTTTAAACAATTTGAAATTAATTGTTTTCAAAAATAGATACGTATTTTTCATTTTCGCACCTTTCTGGCAACCTGTTAAGCAGTCGCATTGAGGATAGGTCCTATATCACTTCTAATAAAGTATAGGATGAATAGTTTTGTTTAGGTTTTATCTGATGGGAGTTTGATTTTACTTTGAAAAAATAGACATCAAAATTGGTCGTAATTAATGCTTGTTATTTGATTTTTATGATTGTATTTTCTAGTAGTCCTATCACCAAGTTTCATCGGTCCTCTAAAGTGGAATTGTTTCTTCCATAAGTGGTTTGCTTAACGATATGTATGTTTTTGAAAGTTTTCTATCTCTTCATTATTTGGTAGCCAATTAAGTCAAGAATGTGGATGAGCTGGGTCGGAACATTGTGCGAACGTACATTACCGAGCCTCCTTGTTTGTTTATAATTATAATGGTATAATTGCAATGGTTAATGACAACTCTCATCGGGCTATTCGGATATGTTAAGCGTAAAAACTCTAATTAGTTGGTTCACGCACACACACACAACAATGAAATTAAACGGTTTGCGCATAGAGCAAAAAAAGCAGTTCCGAATAGTTATGAAGGTATGATCCAACCTACCTTTTTGAGACTTCATTAGTGAAATCTTGCTCCTTAGATTTACAAATTTTCGGTGTACTGCAACTTGGCACTCTTGCTGTCCAGATATGTATGGAAAGAGGTTCTCATATGTAAGGTTGTTAGATACGTTCACTTTGTGCTGTAGACGAACCATAGGGTTGAAGTGGATGAACTCTGGTCGGCTCTGGTTTCGGACAAAATTTGATATGCTGTTGAAACTTTGGTTTGTTAGGAATGCACAGCCATCGAAAATAAACACCCAAGTAGCGCCCATTTCGAAGCTGTTGAAGCAAGTTTTCAACAATCTCCTATTCTTAATGTAACCTAAAATCTGATTAAAGTTGTACGCTTTTTGTCACCACTGTCAGTATTATTTATCGACTATTTTGCGCAATTATTTTTAAATTATACATACTAACATTAAGCCAGACTAACATTTCTGACCAAAATATATTTAATGAAAAACATTATTATCAAGCTCGCAAAGCTAATCAGCTCTCATCAAAAATTCATCTTGCACCAATTCAATGAAACTTTTTAAAATTTCAACTCATTGAACCCTTAACTTAGCTTTCTAATTGGTAGCATATCAACCGTGAAATACGGGCGTGGTTCTGGTTAGTGCAAAAAAATCTTTTAAGACCTTTGAATATACTCAAACTTAGGAGAATGTTGAAATAAGTTCCTTCTTCGAATTCCAAGATTGCGAGCTTTGTTGATATTCAGGGCATTCTTCCGTAACCAGTAAACACTGCTTGTATTTGGAAGATCTATGCTCTCAAAAGCTTCATTCCTGGACTGCAAAAGCCAGCGTAATTGCATCGCTTTTGTCTTGTTTGCTATTGAGTTTAAAATCCAAAAGCGTTTGAAGTCTTTGGGCAAGTGTTCGTGGTCCAGAATTAACATTGTGTTGTGAAATGTCTGATTATTACCATGTAAAGGTGGCAAATCGTTACTTAACACTCGAGTAATGATATGAAACATGGAATGATTTAGAGGATTGTCCGAATAGTTGGGTAATATTGCCGTACCTGAGGTAAAATTGTAATTGATATCAAGCTGTTGATCTTTGCTATACAACAAGACATTGCTGTTAGTAAATAATCTAAAAGATTTCTCTTCTCTGTTTTTAATATATTCCTTGGACAGGAAGCAAATGCCAAAAAGACAGCTGATGATCACAAACCACAGCCTTTTTTGGCGTTTTATAAGCGATACTGTGTTCGGATAGAAAGATTCACTGGACATTCTGGGAGCGTAAGAAACTCAGATTGCAGCACTCGATTACAGCCACGAGCTAAAATAGATTTTTTTGAGCGAACTCGGTTTCATAAGCCAGTGCCACTGTCTCTCTTAAACCCTCTTAAGACAAGTTGACACGCTTTTAGGTCCAGACACAAGACACAAATATAGCCAAAACAAAGAGTGCCTCAAGCCGTCAAATGTAGAAGAAGGAAAGAAATGTTGAAATAATTACAGAAATTGAGAAGAAAGTCCTCATAAAACTTGCTTTGACACACAAATGAAAAAACGTCAAAAACAAAGCACAACATTGCCATGAAATATTACATAAAAACTGCTTATAGCGGAATTTTATAGACAAACTATCACAAATATGACCCAATTTGCTTTTGAACCATATAACACAATGTAATATATAATAATTGCTCCGACCCCACTTTAGTGGGGGAGGGGGGATGGATGAGGAGGAACTACATGCTCAACTGTTTAAATGTTGTTCAGTCAATTTTGGCCGATCGATATATTTATCGTAGAGCTGAAAGTGGTATCACGAGAAAGCTGGTGGAGCGTAGTGTGTAAAATTAAAGACCGTTTGGATATCTATTTTTTGAAGCAGTTAACGAGGTTTATGAACATTTCACTATGCACACTGATTTTATTCACAATTAGAGTCATTTTTTTCTAAAATATATTATTACTTTATGCCCAGCCCGCTTATGTAACCAAATTAAACATTTCCATGTTTTAGTAACCTTGAAGTGATATAGCGACTATTTTTCCTCCAACCGTTGCGGTATTTATAAGAAAACAAATTTGGACTTGGATGCAAATTTCATAGTTTTTAGAGCACTTTTTTTCACATGCGGCAAATTTGTCTTGTTTCTGTCTTTTCCTCGTGACCTTCAGCCAAATTCTACTAAATGCGATGCATTGGTTTTAAACGGGCTTATATGCTGTTCTCCGACTGGTCTCTGGGTACCTAATGATTTTGCCGACTTTGACACTCAGTGTCTTCAATAATTTTGTTGTTCTTTATCTTGTTTTCAAAGGTATCACTAAAGATCTAACGAGGTCTAATCAAACACTCAGAAGGTTTAAGTTAACTGTTGACAGAAATTATTACTTCAAAACTAGTCCCTTTTAGAAACTATTTAGTAAACTTTTGAGTTTTTGACTAGAGATGTTCTGTTTCTGGTGCTTTGTCAGTCTGAATAATGAAAGGTTTCGTTAAATGCAGTACTGATATAAAGGAAGCTATTCAATAGCGTGAAGTAATAGTCAATAGTTTTTTCGAC
Source organism: Convolutriloba macropyga (assembly GCF_964194025.1). Classification (NCBI taxonomy): domain Eukaryota; kingdom Metazoa; phylum Xenacoelomorpha; order Acoela; family Convolutidae; genus Convolutriloba; species Convolutriloba macropyga. The sequence continues at coordinate 53,624,613 of NC_134469.1, forward strand.
ACCAATAGTAATCGAAAACGAAAAACCAATTTTGCGTTCTGAGAAATTTTGACGATACTTCGGTATTGTCTTGCCCTCCAATTCCATTACTTAAATTCGTCATAATTTATTAAAAATCATTTGTGATCAAAATTTTAACAATTCTCAATTCAATTGATAGCCGTAAAATAGACGCTAAATCGACGCTTTTTAATTTAGAAAAAAACGGAAGTGTTTGATTTGTTTAAATATTTGATTTTTTTTTTCATTCTTTTTAATTTGATTATATTTATTAGTTTAAATTAAATGCATCAACTGTCCTGATCAAGTGAAAATCCAATTGGTTTTCTATAGAAGCAAAACTGAGCTTTTCGAATGTGTCCATTTGTTTGTGAATGTTTCAGATTTTGAGAAAAAAATCTCCCATCAAACTTGTTTTGTTGGCATGCATAATAATCTGATTAACCAGAGGTCCTAGCTTTGCATTCAAATAGATGTGCTGATTTTCAAAATTTTTATTTGTCAAAACTTTCTGTTAGGTTGTATTTGGCTTATCAAATCTTTGCACAAAATTTCTTCAACAAATTCGAGACTTTTTTCGAGGTTTTTGTATGGTTTGATAAACAATTGTTACAAAAATCATTTGGTAAGTTCCATGGGCACATAAAAATATGACTTAGCACGTGATTAACTAGATATTGTGACATCTGTTTGAAGTTGATCCAGAGTTCATTTTTATGCACTCACTTCTATATCTAAACTATTTATTAACTTAGAATATAATGGAAAGCAAAAAGAGACCATGCAAGAGGAATCGTAATAAGGTTGGTAGTTGGTAGATATCAGAGTTTGAGATTAAGTTTGAAATAGGTGTAGATTAGATTTATGGCACTTAATTTTCGTAGTTCGTTAAAATCACTTCTCTTCTTAAATAAACTGTTTTTACTATTTGCGAATTTGCATAAGCGTTGATTTTGTTCCAGCTCTTCTAATGTTGATTCTAGTGAAATACAGAAAAATGAACTCAATAATATGTTTTTGTAATATTCATTATAACATTTTTGCATACATATTGTCCTTTTTTAAGAATTTATTATCAAAGATTAAATAACAAAAAAGAATTAGTAAGTCTAGCGAATGCCAAATATTTGTTCTGACGTTGCATAGATGATGTTAACTGCATTGATTCGTGTGTAACAAGTGTTTTATACACTAACACAGATAGAATTGTTGATTAAAATTTTCTGAGTTTTTTGTTCTTAGATTACTGAGTCCAAATACTGACAGGCTCAAATCAAACCTGTTTGCAAACTAAATCTCAAACTGTAATGAAACCTTTTTAATGTAGACGTCTGTCAATTTTAAATTGCATATCAAAGTTTAAATAACAGAATGTAAACTACTTTTTTTAAAGGCAGACCACCTCTGCTTCAATTGGTAGTCAATTGACACAGGAATTTTGACGAGCGGGGTGGGAATACTATATGGCACATTAGCGAGCCTCGTTTTGAACAAAATATTAAAATGTCACAAATAAATTGATTACAATACATTATGCTGCAAAAGAGCATTTCAATTCAAACATTGGTTATATTCTTATTTCGAAATCAAGCCAACACAAAAAAGCCTCAATTAAACCTAAAAGAAAAACGGTACAAAAATTAAAATTAAGAAACACTATGAGAAGCCTTCGAAGTCTAAAAGATTCAATTCCCGCAATTACAACTAAATAAAGAACAAATGGGGTCTCCAATGTCAAATTATTTTTTATTGAGAAACGAAACCAATTTATGAATTAAAATACTTATTAGTTTGTTAGCATACTTAAACTAAATCTCTGCTTGAAGTTTACAAAAAAATTTGTTCCTTTCGAATATGACAAACCAAATTTTAAATGCAGAAAATAACATAAAACTATAAAAATTTTTGAATGAATAAAAATTTTGCTTCCAACTTAAATCACTTAAAAAGTTAAGAAATTGGGCCGATGAGACCTGCCATTATTAGGAAACGAGTCAAGACAAACAAAAAAACCCAACAGCAAAAACAAACATTTACATCCAAAACTCAATGTCAATTTTCTTTGAAAAAAATTACATAATTACTAACTCGAAATCGTACCTAAAAAACTGAAAAAAAAACAAATTAGATTGTACACCAGGAAAAAAAATGGGACCAGTCCCTGATGAGACTCAACAACAAGTAGACAAAACCGATCAAAAACGATACAGTTAAAAAATATGCTTGCGTTTTTCTGTCAAATAATTTTACATAATGAAAACCGCTAGATATCAATTGAAATTTTAGATGTGTCTAAGCTCTTTCATATCTCAATATTAAAACATTGAAACCTGGTATTATCCAGAATCTACCGTAAGTTTACAAGAACATCGACGATAAGCACACAAATTTCATTAAAATTTGAAAGAAAACGGTGTCAAAGCCGCTAAAACCATAATCTATTCCTTAAAAACTAAAACATATTCAATTGCGCGTTCTTTGAACACCAATAATCAGAAATGTGACCTCTGAAAACTGAGAGTAGGTAACAAGTAAAAACATGAAACAGTTTTATTTTTCGAGAGCAACAAATTTTGAAAGCATAAAAAAATTAACAATCAACTGAAATCATTAAAAAGATTACTTTAGTTCTAATAAAACTATTGAGTTCTGTAATTATTCCGAATATGTTAAACGTCAACGAAAAAAACAATAAATAGACGAAAATAAAAAAAAATTAATTTTTTTTTAAAAAAAACCGGTATCGAAGCCGTTAAAAAATAAGCAATGAACTAAAAACCATAGATATTTTCAGTTGTGACGTTTTTCAGTAAAAAAGATACTATGAAAATCAGTTAATAAGCTCCTTTGGTCATTCATACGAAGCCGTTAAGCTAATGTTGTGAAAATATTATACGACTACAAAAAGAACAAATAAAGGAAAAAATCAAAAAATAGACTATTATTTTGCAAAAAACCGGTATTGAAGCCGTTAGACAAATAAGCAACGCACCAAAAAATTTAGATACGTTTAATTGTGAGTTTTTTGAAAGAAAAACAATAATTTGATATGCAACCCTTCATTAGCAAGAATAGGTAAAAAGCAGGCCAAAAAGAACAGAAAAGTACAAATTTAAAATATAAATCTATATATATATATATATATATATATATATATATAAAAGTTGATGCCAAATTTTTGAAAATCAGAAAATCAGTAAATGAGTTGCTTTGGTCATCCAAACGAGGCGGCTAACTAAATATTATTGTGAATGTATTATACGACTACAAAAACGAAAAAACAAAATTCAAAAATTAAATTTCTATTTTGCGAAAAACCAGTATCGAAGCCGTTAGGAAAAAAACAATGCACTAAAAACCTTAGATATGTTCAGTTGTGACTTTTTTCATTGCCAATAATTTGATATGCAACCTGTAAGTAATAAGACTAGTCAACAAGTAGGCCAAAAAGAACAGCGAAAAGCAAATTAAAAATATCTGTAAATATTTTCATAAAATTTGATTCCAACTTTATGAAAATCAGTGAACAATTTCCTTTGGTCATCCGTAAGAAGTGGTTAAGCAAATTTTCTGAAATTATCATACGACTACAAAAAGAACGACAAAAAACAAAAAATTGAATTGTGATTTATGTGAACGCAAAAACTTTGATATACGGCTTGTAATTAATGACACTGGGTAGCAAGCGGACAAAAAGTACATAAAAGCGCACATATAAAAAAATACGTCTACATATTTATAAAAACAATTAATTTCAAATTCATAAAATTAGCTCTCAAATAAGATAAGTAAATAAGTTCCCCGTGCATCCAGAGGAAACCACTAAGACCTCATTTACCGCAAATTCATCTCACCACTACAAAAGGAACAACAAATAATACAAAAATAAAAAAAATCATTCAATTCTGCTAGAGGACGGTGTCGAGGCAGTTAAAAACCATAATCTATTCACTGATAGACCCATGTGTTCAATTGCGCCCCGTTTTCAAACGTCAACAATGTGATAAAATCTGACCAGTCAATCATGTGACAAGAAAAGAAAAACCTCAAACCAAGGAAAACGTCCAAAAAATCAATTCCAAATCTTTTTTTCTGAAAATTCGTAGTATTAAAGCAGAAAAACCATTACATACAACCTAAAACCACAAAAAACAATTAACTTTCATCATTTAGAAAGACAATGCCTCCGGTTTTTTTGACCTTAAGCTACAAGTTATATAAAAAAGAGAAAAAAGTAGCATGGCTCATTAAACCATTGTTTGTTTTGAAAAAAAGGGCATTTTTAAGTCAAAACGACCATAAGCTTTCGACAAAAAAAACTAAATACGTTTCCCTCAAAATTCTTGAGAAGTCAATTGAATCTGTTATTAGCATGCTTTGATTTGGATTTTCTTTTCAGTAGTTAAAGTACAAAAAAAAAACCAATAAAAATACGAAAAAGAAAAACAAAAAAACATCGACTGATTACAATCCGGATTTCTTTGTGCTTTCAAAAACAACGATTACACCGAAACTAACCTAGCTATTACCGTTCATGCAATAGGAACACATAATTGGATACGGTAACTTTACGGACACGAAATATTATGAATATTGGTAATTTGACTCAAGAAAAACAAAAAAAAAGATGCATTTTGAAGCAAAAAAAAATGACGCATCGAGTTAAATTAAAAAATCAGCAAAGTTTTAATTGAAGATTGCTCTCAAATAATTCACAAGTAGAGCTTGTCTTCTTTGGAGTTTGTTTCAGTAGTTTTTAGGTATGTTAATCCACAAATTTAAACAAAATGGTCTAAAAATCTTAATTCGTTCCATTTTTGGCCAAAAATTGAATCAAACAGTTCAATAACACTTCAATTGTTAGGGTTAAAATCAACAAAACTATCTTTCTTACAAATTTCAAACATATTTGTTGTCAACAAATTTCTTGAAAATACGGAAAAGGTGAACAATAACAACGAAAATCAGTCAAATGTTCACAAAACTTTATGAACGATATTTTTTTCAATTTTCCTCCAAGAATTTTTTTAAAGAACTTGCAACAACTTTTCAGAACCTCAAAACTTTTGCATGACGCAAGGAAAAAATGCTGTTCTGAGAAGAAAAGAAACAAATAAATCTCTAATTTTTAACTTTTTTTAGTGTGTAAATGAAATCCCAAAGTCAGACCTTGCGCATAGCAGTCCCGCGGCAAAATTGTTATAAGAATTTTGGTTGATAAAAATGTAGCATAACAATGCCAGAAAAATCATTAAGATAAACGCAAACCAAAAGAATTCTTGCACTCAATAAGGGGAAAGATTTTTTGAAACATCAAAATTGAAAAACTATTAACAAGCTAATCTAAAATTTAACTCTTATCCAATCTTCAATACAATTTTTCAAAATTATATACAAACCGCTGTAAATGAAAGAATGATTTTACGATTGAAAAACAATGCCAGAAGAAGAAAAAATTTCAGGTCCAATAATCACTGTCTCTCATTGTAGTACAAAGCCATTAAAAAATCAGATGCACAAAGTCAGCTGAATAAGCGAGGAAATTGAAATAAACGATAAGCATTTTTAATTAAGCTCAGTGAGCCGCACAGCTCCTTAAACTACATTGAAAAGTTGAGCGCGCAAAATTAGCAGCTGATGTATTACGCCCTGAACTCTAGGACGCTTTTAGCTAATTCATTAACATCCATCAGATAATTAACAATCGTTGCAATCCCAAAACTCTCCATTCTATTGAAATAAAAGGAAATGATTAAAGGAAAAAAAGGAAAAAAAAACTTAAAATTTTGCACTATTATTTTATTAATATCTCTGAATACGAAACCATCGGTCAGTGATAACTGATCGATAGCATTTTCCATTTTATAATAAAAAGAAAAGATATCGGGATGTAAAATTGTCCAATTTTTAATTAAACGAAATTAATCTGAAAAATGTTATGAGATTGAATACGTTCAAAGCAATTTAGTGCAATAACCGTGATTAGAAAACTGTGATCAAGGGTTTCAGTTGCCGAAAACACAAGTAAACTTCTTTAACCTAGATAACGACTTGCATTCTATATCACTATTCTAGGCCTATGTCACCATCTTGAAAAGAAAAAAAATGCGAAGCCTAATCTTAGTCGTTTACGCTACACAAAAATCCAAATCCAGTGATCTTAACTCCCTTGGTTAAGCTTAAGCATCCAAGCCAACAACCGTTTCCACCGGCTAAACATTTATCAGGTAAGTTAAAAATATGATAAGAATAAAACTATCTGTATTTAAACGAAAATGAGATAAATAACTACAATATAATGACGTAAATTGAAAAAGTAATTTGACGTCTATGATGGTACAAAACATGCACCCTCTAAAGTAACAGCAATAAAAGCAGTAAAATTAAAACAACTGAAAAACTTGAAGAACTCCTTACGTTCAAGCTTAGTTTTAAACTTTATACAATTATACTTTTACTCATCTATCTTATCGAAAAAGGTCTTTTCGAATATATCGAGCGATGTGAACAAAATTCTAGAGCAGTATAATTGAATTGATATGTTATACCACCATGCTTTATTTAAACTTATGATAAATTCTAGCCATCTGATATTTTTGCTGAAAGCGACTAAGATTGAAACTGAATTGATGGACAATTTTAGTAAATGTCTGCGATGATGAGGAAATTATTAGCAATTCTCTCACGGAGACAATAAAATTGGTTCACACAAATTAGATTAAATTTTCTTAATTTTTATTATAGAACCAGCATTGCGTCGAAACATATACACTTTACCGAATCAATAATGCTCCTCTTGTTTAGTTCACTGTTAAAGTTCGACGTAAAGTTTGACTTCCTTGGTATAAAAATGAATTCAAATTCGCACCTTTTTCAATGAGATATTTTTTTGTAAAATCCTGACTAAGGACTTAAGTTAGATCATTCCCAATCTCAGAAATCACAGGAATAGGAGACGTATCATGGGAGAAAATCTTCCCACCATAAAGCTATTTTGAGGCTAAGCAAAACAATAAAGGGAATTAAAGTTTAGATGTTACGTTCTTTGGCCTTTTCCACACGCATTCCTGCACATTCAGAGTGATTATTAACAAGGGCGGCATAATCATTCAAATACTCATATATAGATAGTTTACAATTTCACAACTTTTCTCAATTTGAGATGATTTGCAAACTTTTTTAAAAAATGCTATCTTCGCATATCAGTACCCTTGCACAGTGGGCTTAAAATTCGATCATGCAGAATTCTCGAGCTTCCTAGCAATTTTGAAGTATTAAATTGAAATCTGAATTAGAATTACTGAAAACTTAACATGACCCGCAAAAAATATATAAGTCAGGACCCCAAAGTTGTCTACCTCTCCTTCCTAAATCCTAAGAGAAAACTGACTGCTAGAAGTAACCTTAACTACTTCCATGCAAAAACTCACGGTAATCGAATGACTTGAAAGCAATTTTTGACTGAGTGGAGAGAAAAAATATTTTCTCCAAAAGTTACAAATCGCTCAATTGTGGTTATTTCAAAACCACCCTGTGCGACCAAGATTTACCAAAAAAACTGAATAATGGAGAAATGATCACTGCCTATCAAACCTCCACGAAACCTCCTTGTAAAACTAGTGTAGTATAAAATCTAATGTATATAGCAAAACATTTAGATTTCTTGACTGTTACTTAGCAGTGTCGGTGTGACTGTGACGGCGACTTCAAACGCCCAAATTAATGCATCAGAAAGATAGAAATACTCTTTGCTGAGAACAGCTGCAATTTGACAGAAATAAGTTGAAAAGGCGGCAAGGCTCGAAAATCTATTGCTTTTTAAAAACAAATAATTTTAAAAGTCAGAACAAGCATACACTTTCGACTAAAAAACATTGGATAAACACTTTGTAACGCCGCAGGAAGCCAATAGGGGACTAGTGAAACTCTGTATCAAGACTATGGAATAAGGAAAACAAGTAGAACTCAACATTTCTAAAAAAAAAATTGCAAAAACACAGAGTTGAAGACCTAAAAACAATGCTCTTTTCACTGAAGTTTGAAAATATGTCCATTGGACTCGACTGCGCGTAAATGGGATCTGTCAACAATTGAACCTTGATTTGAAATCATTCCCGTCTGTTATTAACAATAAAAACAAAAAAGGGGCAAAAATGTTCAAAAAGAGACGCCCCAATACAATTAAAATTTATGAATTACAAAAATCCACGATTAAACCGAAACTAGCCTTGCTATTGCTGATCGTCCATTGAAAAATGTATTTGTTCCAAATGTTAGAAAAATCATTGATTTTACAAAAGTCAATATATCGAAAGTAAACGAATTTTGGACAATTGTCGAGTTAAATTAGAGAAAAACCACCAACATTTTTATTCCAGAACACTCTTGTGGGAAGCAGAAAATAACTAGCCTTCTCTGGAATTTTGGGTCAGCAGTTCTTAGCTTTGTATTTCCGACAATTTTAAACAGAGTGTGCTAAAGAAGCAAATTTTATGCCATTTGTGATTAAAAAAGTTTTGAATTTTAAAATTTGTTAAAAATTGAGCCACAAAATTGGATGAAACAGTTCAGCAACACTAACATTATTGTTTACAATTTTATTTAACTTTTTTTAAGCAAAATTGCCAAAAACGGCAAAAAAAATATGATGAGAACAAAAGCAACGAAAATCAATCAAATGTTTACAAAACTTTAAATCTCAATAACTCGCAAAATTAACAAAATTTGGGCTTAAATTACAGAAAATGTGAACGAAAACAACCGAAATCGGTCTAATATTCTCATGAACCTTTAAACCTCGATAAATCCCCGAACAAAACTAAATTTAAAAAAAAAATTACATCATATTAAACGCTGGACGGTTTTCCAACGATACTACTCACAACTCTCTTCGTTGAATATATCGATCGGCTAAAATTGACAGAACAAAAAAACCTAGTTGAGCATATAGGTTGTGCGATCACAGAGTTCAAAATCCTTAGTTCTGATAGACTAGCTGAATTATCGCTGAACAAATTGTGGATTTCGGGAAGGTGCTGAAAAGTTTGTTGGGAAAGCGCTAATTCACCACTTAAAAACTTGGACAATAGCTGAAAAGTAGCAGAAAAGCACTAAAAAGGAGCTGAATATTTTAAACTCAACGTGTTTCACCATTCAGTGCTTTTTAAAGCACTGAAAATTAAGCGTTTAATTAGCACTGACACCTTGACCCGGTTTATTCTTAACAAATTGGATCGCCATGCAATCAGCTCTAACACAAGTCACAAATTTAAGCATGGTGGTAAACATTAAGGCCAATTTCTCAACGCTGAAAAGCTAAACGTGCATTTGTGATCCATATAAGATCTCTTTCGACCACTTTGAACTCGAAAATTATATAACCATTGTGCGTTTGTGTTGTTTTGAGTAATTATTATTCAATTTACGGTTATTCTCAGATTGTTGTCCCGACCCCCTTGAGGGGGGAGGAACTATATACTCAAATAGGTTTTTTTTGTACAGACAATTTTGGCCGATGGATATATTCATCGTAGAAAGCTGAGACTGGTATCATTAGAAAGCTTGTCCAGCGTAGAATATGGAATTAAAAAGATATTTTTTATTTTCGTTTTTTACAGGGAGTTATCGAGGTTTAAAATTTTGAGAAAATAGAGTGAATTCCGTTGATTTTATTCACATTTTCCGGAATTTTTTACTAAAATTTAGCTAATTTTGGTAAAATTTGATAAATTTTTTAAAGGAAGTGTTGTTGATTTTATTTTTAAAGACAAGAAAATGTTGTCGGCTAATTTTATTTAAATTTTTGTCAAAAATTCTGGCTAAATTCTGACTATTTCATCAAAAACAGCACGAAATAAGTTTCCACTTTGATTAAATTTGCAGGAAGAACACACCCAAACACCACTAACACAATCTTTGTACACTGAAATGGGGGCTATTTCTACTTCAACTTCCGTTGCCAGTGCTCCGTAATTAAAACTTTGCCGTTTTTTGCTAACTTTACTCGTTGATTATCAAAAACGCAGCATTTAATTTTGGATTTTTAACTAACAGAAAATTTAAATCTATAACAATCGAAAAATTAAGTGTTCTTAATAGATGAAGAGCATTAGCAGAGCTAGCTTTGGACAAATCTTGAACTGTTACAATCAAAAACTATTTCGGATTGTAATCAGTCGGTCTTCTTTATAAAAAAAGAGATCTTTTAAATATATTAGTTAAATAACAGAACATTTCCAATCAAAGCCCACAAGAGATATGTCCAAATCGCATCCTAATAAGCTCCAAATTATTGTATCTAGTTTATTACGTGAAAGCTTATGGTCATTTTGACTTTTAAAAATGTTTGATTTTTAAATAAATAATGGCTTATTAATTTTTGCCGCCTTTTTTCTCTTAATTTGGTCCACTTGTAGCTTATTTTCAGCAATAAAAAATGCTTCTTCTTTCCATTGAATTCAAATTCAATATTTATTGCGGTTTTTTACCTTAAGTTATGGTTTTCTAGCTTGATAATACTAGATTTCATTTTTTTTTCAGGTTTTATATATTTTTCACGTTTTCTAATTTTGTCACCTTATCACGTTATTGACAGTTCATATATCGGGCTTTATTGGCGTTCAAAATAAAGCGCAATAGATAATATTATTTCCTCAAGGATAGACTCCGGTTTTAACGGCTTCGACAATACTTTCTCAAAGAATTTAACTAAATTTATTAACTTTGTCACTAACTGTCGTTTTTACTTTGTCTTTTTAGTCGTATGAAATTTCCTGTACAATGACCCGGTTTCAATGGCCTTTCATGGGAAAATAAGTGGTCCGGCATTCTGATATTACTAGATAGCTGATGGCTTTCATGACTTAGAAAATAATTGTTTTCCGAAAAAAAAAACACTTTTTAACGTCGCAATTTTGTTCCTTTTATTGTCTGTTTGTTACCTAGTCTCGTTAAAAACAGGCCGAATATGACAGCGTCAAAGGAATTCGTGTCAAAGGATCTAACGTTTTTAAAGATATCACTATGACTTTACTGGCTTCGACACGGGCTTTTCACAAAGAAAACTAAATTAATTTTTAATTTTTTTCATAATTTAGATTCTTTTATGGACGTAAAATATACTCCCGATAATTGCAGATCTCAAGGGCTTCTTCAGTAAGCATAAAAGAACCTATTTAATTTTTTCATTTTGTAATTAATGGCTTTCATGACTTTGGAAAAAAAATGTTCGAAAAAAGTAAGTGTTACATACTTTTGCCTTTTTTCTTTTTTGTCTACTTGTTACTTGGTTTAATTAATGAGAGTTCACATAATACATTATCGGTGACCAAAGAAGCTGCAATCAAATATATTTTGAAGGCCAAGGTATTGCTTTACGGCTTCAAAGGCGTTTTCTGGCAAAAATTTAATTGATTTTTTGTTTGTTGTATATTATTTGTTCTTTTTGTAACCGCATAAAAATGGAATACTCACAGTTCTTAATTCCCATCTTTAGAAACACTGGTAATCGCAAATCTATAGGATATATTAGTTGATTTCTAATGGTTTTCATTACTTTGAAATAAAATGTTTTAAAAAAATTAGCGAATTTTTCAAATTTACTGTTTTTGTTCTTATTGTCTAATTGTTACCAAGCCTTATTATGGACTGTTCCCATATCTTTTCTGGTTAATTACATGTTATTTGGTTTAGTTTGAGCTTTATCTGACGCTACTTTGACTTTGTTATTAAGATTTGTTTTTTAAAACGGAGATAAATTCTTTGATGTAATCAATTTTTGCTGTTGTTGTTTGACTTTGCTTTTCGTCTTGACTCACTTTCTTAACATTGACATGCCTCATCAATCTAATGCGTCATTTTTTACTCCACTGAGTTATTTGCTTTGGAGGCTATCTTTTCGTTCATACACCAATTTTTTTTTTGAAAAATACTTGAATTCTTGGGGTTTTCTATCTGTTCCTCATTTGGTAGACAATTATGGCAAAAATGTGGATGAGCGGGGTCGGAACCTTATGTGCGATTGCACATTACCGAGCCACCTTGTTAGCTATCTATACTCACTCCCAATCGGGAAAATACCAAATGAGACTAATAAATAGGCTCAAAAACATACATATGGCTGTAATTGATTTATGGGACAAGACTGGAACGTTGAGAAATGCAGGTTTAAATGAGGCCAGAATTGGGAAATCAAACAATTGTACGGAGATATAGGAATAAATATTGAGTTCCGAGAAATCAACGAAAGTAGTGTTTATTCATTATTTATTGGTGGGGAAAATCAAAATAATGACTGTCAAGAAATTAGACTTGGTATTGAAAGATATGCCAGATTCTCTCTTAACTCTGACAGATGTGAAATCTTAACAATCAATTTTGGAAAAAAGGAAGACATGATAAGAGGTGCTTAAGTTGTATCATGCCTAATTACTTTTCCCAAATGCTACTTGTATCAGTCAATCTTTTCACAATATGTTTTGATTGGTTGCCCTTAAAATGAACTTCGTATTATAGTAGAAATGTAATTGAAGTGTGAATCACTAGAATAAATAAAAAACCATGCATATGCCCGTATCGTGAAATATTGGAGAGATTAAAAAAATGACAGAAACGGAGGTTTATTCAATTAGACCGCCATGATTTCCGCAACGTTCTCACTGAAATTCAGCACGTTTTTCAGCATATCATATCTCTTACCAGAAATTCACCACTTCAAAATTCAGCACATAGAGCACACTTCTTACATATTTTTGCACACTTTTCAAAAAAATCCAACCTTTCAGCGCATTTCTATCTATAAATTCAGTACTTCATGTAAAGAGGGATTTCCAAGGCTTTCATCACATTACTTTTACAATTTCTGACCATTTTATATTAATTCAACGCTTCAAAATTCAGATTTTCAGCTCATTTCTACCATAAATGCAGGAATTTCAAAAAATTTCATTATATTCGTTACACAATTTCTGCACCTCAAAATTATATCTTTTAAAAAAGAGGGAACTCCAACAATTTAAGCAAATCTTGTGAAAAAAGTAGCTATTGTAGCTAAGAACAATTTGATTTATAACAAGGGATAGATAAGTGTTCAAAAATGCTTAAGTGCTGAAAATTTGGGAAAGAAATGCGCTAACAGCTATAGAAACAAAATTTTCGAGCGGAAAATTATCTGCTTACCGTGTTCACAAGTGCTAAAATTGTGTTAGAAAAAGGTTTAAAAATTAACATACTAATAAGAGTTTATTTATGTACAAGTTAGCCACCTAATAATAACTTTCTAAAATAGCATTTCTAGAATAATTTTCAAAAAACGTTGACCCGGGCAGACCCATGCGTTTCATGAGAAACGAAGAAGCCTAAATGTTGACAAAAGAAAAACATTTTCAACTGCCATCACAGAATGTGAGTTTAATGCTAAAAATTTTACTATTTATTGAGATATCACCAAAACGGAGCGTTTTATTTAGACTGTGAGAAAACTCGCACACGAAGTAGACATAAATATAGTTAAGGTAAATTGCAGCAAAGCTGCAATTTACCACAACAACCCTAAAATGTGGCTCAAATTAAAATTTGATACCTTATTATTCAATTAACTTCAGGCAGGATAAAAAATCTACCTAAATTCAGTTAACGTAATCTTAGAAAAAAAATTTTACCTGATCCCAATTAACTTAAGTTCATTTTAATTAACAGTGAGATCTTGAAAGGAGCAAAAAAAGTGGAGACTAACCAAATATCTGATAATAATTAGGCCACCAAATTGACCTAAGGCCATTATAAGAATTATGTCTGTTGTCTGAATTTGGAATGTCTGTTACCTTAATTTTGTTATAATTAAACTAAATTTTAAGGATGTAAATTTTTCAGGTACGTTACGTTAATCTACCAGACGACTTAAAGTTTTTAATGTAAACTTTAAGGTCAGGTATAATAAATTTTTAAATTGTGCCCTTTTAATGTTGCCGTGCCCTGCCTTGATCTATTAACTTTAACATTAACTCAGTGTGATTAAATTGTGTTTAGTGATGTGATATCGTAAGTAATTGCTCATATTAGTTTTTGTGTTTTCGTTTGAGCCATTTTTTGAACAGTACTCTCTAACACGAGTAATTGACTACTTGAATTTGACTTCAGTTTTTGTGAGCGTTCAGTCATTCATTAATTTTTTCCGAAAATGCAAACACTTTGAAGCAATGCAATACAACTACACGATAAATATTTAACCTAATTTCAAGTAAACTTAAGACAATTTCCCATAAAGCAAACTTGAACATTTCAGGTACCTTGAAGTCAATACAAAATTTTTCGTATAAAAAATTTATGCAACAGGCTGATTTATGGACCAAGAGGAAAAGTTCAAACCATGTTCAAAATACAGAAATTTTGTCATCAGTAGAGTATGAAACAGGAAAAAAATATTCAGTTCTTTGTCATACAAAACGTGTTAATTCATTTTTGTGTTTATGCTTACCGGCGAATTAACATATCTGTTATGCTAAATCATCTTCGTTTGGGAAGTAACAGGTACGCAATGGCCTCAATCTGTTTGTAAAAAATAGTTTGCAATGATTCTTAAAAATTGTAATAAACATTTTCGAATAATTCCTGTATAGTCATCTGGAAAAGTTTTGCATTTATTGGATGCACGATGATGATCTAATCCGGAATTTTTAGGAGAGCTCTATTGAAAGTTGAACAATCAATAAAATGGTTGTTTTTGAATGAAAAGAAAGGGCTATTATAGACTGTTGAAAACAATTCTGCGGCAACAATCAAGCCTGAATTCTCTATAGATTAATAGAAACGGTTCGATCAAAGCGTATTTCACAGACTTATAATTTATATATCAATAAAAAATGATAATAGCCAAGCAGAGCCAAAATTATATGCAATAAATTGAAATTATGACGCCATTTTCGAAATAAATATATTTCGAAATATGCAGATACCAAACAATGAACAAATGTCAAAGTGGAGTTATCCCATTGGTAATGCTTGAGTGTTCAGTGCGTGTGAATGATAGGCGTGGCGTTTGTTCACGAAATTTTCTCGTCTGAACTCCATTCTAGAGTTTTATGTTCTGCATACAATGTTTCACGTTTACTAAAGATTATAATATTAGCAGGGTATAACTTTTAAACCATGTTTATTTACGAGGAAATTTACAATCATATTCTCCATTCGGCATTTCAACCTCGACCTACAAATTTGACTTTGATCACGCACTTTTGGTTCCTATTTGAGGAAAAGCAGTTATAAAAGACACTTAAAACGAATTTCGCAATTATGATTCAGCATTAAACATGTTCACGATGTTTCCGAGCGTAGCAAATAGAAGGCAAAAATAACAGATCAAATTTGATAGTTTCCCATTTCAGTTGAACTGATCTCATAGCGGAAAATGCACCCCCAACAACCACCCCACCCCACCCCTACTCTCAACCTTTGCGGTAAATCTAACTGTCTGCTAATTTTCAAGCACGTATGCAGTTTCAAATAATTAACATCAAACAACCTTCAAACATTTCAGTTTCAAAATAAACAGGTTATTAATGTATATAAATTTCGCTGACCAGAATGCTTATAGGCACAATTTAATTTCTCATGAACTTTTATGATTTATTTGTTTTTATGAATTTATGATTCAATTGTTTTTATGGCTGTAATAACTTAGTTTTTCTGAAAGTTTAATGATAGGAATTGACTATGAAGAACGTTTCATGGCCACGTCCGAGAGTCTGAGTCTGGCGTCTGCGTACGTGATTTGTACTAGAATCCACCATACAGACGCGAAATAATATTGCACAGACAGAATTATGGGTTTAATTCATGCATTTCAAAGATCTCATATTAGCACTGCCATACGTGATAATCACGATAAAAAGAATTTATGAATTATAAGGAATTAAATGATATCCAGCTGACAGACGAAGGAAAGATTGCGACAGACATATTTAACCTCGAATGTAATAATTATTCTAGACCTCGTCTACTTGGAGTGGGGTATATTATAGATACACGGTCCAGCATCACAACTCAACAGTACTTGTTACTTACCTTGGGATAATGAAAGTTGCCGATCACACCATCCCTACGAGGCTAGCCATGAATCCGATCCATTATCTTTTTGAAATGCCAAGTTCAGCCAGTAGAAGCCCTCCATGGTGCTTGAAATGGCTGAGTGCGCCGGATGCAAAAGAAGTCTTTAATACAACAGGAACAGAAACTCAGTTTTAACGAGAACTTTCTGCTTCAATACTTCTTCTTAAACTGAAACTCTTTCTTAATATGTATTAAACTTCTTTTAACGAATGGTTGTACATAAATTGTGTAATTTGGTCCAGCATCACAACTCAAAAAGTTCAACTCAAAAAGTTCAATTTAGATAAGTTCTGATGTAGCAAAAAAATACCAAAAATTGAATTTTCATGATAAATTCAACTTATTTACTTTGGTTCTAATATCAAACTTTTGATATTTATAATAGTGCCTTCCCTTTTTCAATGAAAATTCAAAAAATTACTATGTGATATGCACTAGACGATATCCCAATTAAGTGAACTAAAAATCTAAGTATAAACTTTAAGTCGAGCAAAAGTTCAGAATTAAATTTCGGTCGACCTAAGCGCTAGTCCAAACCCGACGCTTATCTTGAAAGATCATTCACTCTCTCATTGGGTGGCAAGTATTTATTGACGGGTACACGCATTTTCTGGCTCTTATCATGCTGGGCGATTAGATTATCGGGGATCGTTGTCCCCTCGCTGGTTGACAAAAATTTATTGAGACGCAAGCCTCCGTTTTGGTGAGTGATGAAAATTAAATGCAATATTTGTAAAAGGCTACTGATAGGCGAGATGGTGGAACCTTCGATTGGATGCAATCAGAACTCATTCAAATAGTCATTGGAAAGTTATTAAGGCTAATGTTATGAACAGAATAACCATATCGTTAAACATTTGGGTATTGATAGTTTTTACCGTCTTCTGCATATAGCGCAAACCATACAACCTCACCACTTTTGTGTTGTGGGCTTGTAATGAGGATGTAATGAGGATTTAACGTCTAATTATGAGGGTAGGCCATCAGAAAAAAATTAGCAAAAAAACGTCTCCTGGCCTTTGCTATCGGGAAGACTCTTTTGTGCGCACAAAAGTGGAAGGTTTGCACACGTGCAGGCCGCTATTATTTCTGACGGCCATTGATGGCGACGCTCTCTATCGATTGTGACGGCTAATAATGTCCCCGGCCGTGATAAGAAGTAAATTTTTCTAGTGCTCTTTAACAGTAAAGAGAGCTCATGAATTGATGTTAATTAGCTTAGACACTCAAATGGATTGATATATTGAACCCGTTTTGTGTTTTGTGTACC
Source organism: Convolutriloba macropyga (assembly GCF_964194025.1). Taxonomy (NCBI): domain Eukaryota; kingdom Metazoa; phylum Xenacoelomorpha; order Acoela; family Convolutidae; genus Convolutriloba; species Convolutriloba macropyga. The sequence goes on from NC_134469.1 coordinate 53,641,987, forward strand.
TTCGATTTATTTGTTGAGTGCAAAAAGGTGTTTAAAAAAAGTGTTGCGAAGACATTAGCTCGCCTATTGTAAAGTTTCTAGCTCGTCTGTAGGGCTGAAGGTGGCTCGTCTATGTGCTGACTTTGACTCGTACGTAAGTACCCTGTGCGTTAATGGTACTCGACTTGAAGTACCTGGTGCGTTAATGGAGCTCGACCTGAAGTACCTGGTGCTTTAGTGTTGCTCGACCATAAGTACGTGCTCTTTTATGCTCATCGTTAAACAAAAATCCTCGACCGTGTATTTTTTTAACGCACTGTACCCCCTGTGTGCGTTCAAAATTTGCGCCATAAAAGAGGACAAACGAAAACCTCGACCTGGGAAGCAGCGATTTTTTGTAAGATCATCGCTAGGAGGCTGTGAAATTTTGTAAAATCAACGCTAGGAAGCGGCGATTTTTTTGTAGGATCAAGGCACAAAATCGGAGAAATATGTAAGATAAGCGGTGAAAAGTTGTTTTTTTTCACCGCAAATTTTGTATATAACTTTGCGGTGAAATGCGGTGAATGCGTTGAAATTATATAAGTTCACTGCTAGAGTAAGCGGTAAAATTACAAAAATTCACCATAATTCACTGCAAAAAATCGGAAAAATGTGTAAGATAAGCGGTGAAAAGTTAGTTTTTTCACCGCAAATTTCATACATAATTTTGCGGTGAACTGGGGTGAATGCGGTGAAATTAAGTAAGTTCAGCGCTAGAGTAAGCGGTGATCTTACAAAAATTTACCACTATTCACCGCTAAAATATGTAATTTCACCGCTTAATATAGCAATGAAATTACATATTTTAACGGTGAATTGTGGTGAATTTTTTTAAGATCATAGCTTACTCTAGCGGTGAAATTACATAATTTCACCGCATTCACCGCAAAAGTATGTACGAAATTTGCGGTGAAAAAACTGAATTTTCACCGCTTATCTTACACATTTTTCCGATTTTTTTCTCGACCCGGGGACTACATGATAGATAGAAGTATGAAATGTACCAGACCTACAGTAACGGAATTCGTCTCAGAGTGTAGTACAGCTAAGCCACTATCCTGCATTTCAAGGCCACATTTGGCAAGAGATGCAGACTTGTGGCAGGAACACAAGAAACTGATAGCCAAGTCCCTGACTCTCTGACTGAGGCAGTGATAGATACTTAGCGGGCCCTCTAAGTGTCGGAACGGAATTCAAAAAGTTAATTCGAGCAGCGTTAATTGTGAAACTGCTAATCTAATCAATTCATCGACAGACTCGATGAAAGTGAGAGCTTACATTGACTTCAGTTCAAAAATGAGTTTGAAAACCACAGAAGACTAAGTCACAGAGCCCAGATAAGCGGTTTTCACATGATCGATTGCCTCTTAATTCCAACTTCGGTTTTAGAGATTGGGTGTTGCGATACGAAGTAGTTCCCAAGAATTGTTTGCTAAAACTGATCCCAAAATGTTTTCAAAACTAGCACCTCCTTGACATATCTGAGAATAGAAAAATGTTGATAAATCTTATATTGCATTCAAAAATGAGGAAAAAATAACTTTTGTTTCGCACAACTTTTAATTGCAAAAACTTTTTTCAAACTAACAGTGCGTTAAGTTGTTTACGACTTTACTCGCGTTGAAAACTGTCCACCTAAAATAGTTCGCGGTGGAGCCGATATTAAACTTATCTATTGTTCTCAACTGGAGATTGGAAATCCGTTCTATATATAACAACATTTCTTCTACGTTTCCGTCCTAAATTGTGAGAGCGAATATGTAAATTTTAAATTTGCACTCATTGAAAAGCTCTTATAAAGATATTTACGTTTGTAAGCGTGCTAATGCTGCTTCTGGGATTCTAACATTCAATAACTATCAAAAAATACGTTTTTCAGCAACCATTCAAAAAAAAACAAAAAAGAAGCCCAAAACAGTCTATAAATTTAATGTCTGTAAACTGTCGATAAATTCTATAATGTTGATACATTTTGAGCTCAATCGGTTATCTGAATAGAAAACTGTTTGCCGAACACAAAAAAGGATTACCTCTGTCAGTTAAGGCCTTCGTTGACGGCCAGATATATGTAGGACGTCTCTGTCTAATAGCTTTTTTCGTTTCTTTATTGTGTGAAATAATCAAAAATTCTCAAACCACTAAAATTGTAAACATATTAAGCAGTGCAAATTTTCAATTATCACGTAAACTTCAAAAAACGAAGCCAAAAATGCAACTCTTCAAAAAATCCAAGAAAAATTAAAAAGGGAAGTTATTATGAACAAACTGAAGAATTTAGTGTTTTGTTAAATTACAACACTGGGAAAAAACTTGATTAATAAATTAGCTCAATTAAAAGTGACCAATCAACCAATTCACAGGAGCTTTAAGACTTTCAACTCTACGCTTTTTGGATTCCAACATCCAATGAGGCTGCAAATGCTTGGAATGTTGGGAAATTTTTAAGTCCTGATCAATATTATGTAAGACTCCCCCACAGTGAGCAGAGCAGTCAATTTCTGGTCTCAAGGTGGAGATTTTCGGTTTATGAATCAGCTAACTGGAAAAAAAGAATAAATCAGCAGCAGAAAAATTTTAAATTTTTTTCATTATCAAACGAAAAGACATTCTGGGTATTCTTATATTTGTTACAACATAATGCTGAATTCTTTTCTTGACTAAAAAATCTATGCAATTAAGATAGAAACTTGAAACAATATGTTTGTGTCCTAGGATATTTGGTGATATGAGCAAAAAAATTTTTCGACATCTCTAACTAAACCCCAAATCTCAAAAAAATACTAATACAACGCTTGAACCTTAAAAATTTAAAAAAAAATTACAATAATTACGGAAGAAAATACTTCAAAGCAAACCCCAAGATGCTTTTGGAAGTTTGTACAGCGCATAAGACAGAGCAAATAATAAAACTCAATAAAAAAACTTCAACATTTATAGCCGAGTTGAGCTTTTCAGCTATTCGGAACAAATCTTACTCCTATAATTTGGGGCGTGGAGCAAAATTACGGAACCCAAAAACATGAGAAATGTGAAACAATTTGTCGTATAACATGACCAAACATGGTAAAATTTATGAAAATCTCCCTAAATCTTGGGCCACTTGGGAAAAATCATTTTAAAAAACTTATCAAAGAATTTAGCCACTTGGTCTGATTAATTATTGACATACTTAGAATTCAAAACCTTATCAAAATTTTGTATTCAATTTTTGAGTTCTGAGTTCCAATTCTGAGTTCCTAAAGCATGTATCAGATTCATCAAAATGTCTAATTCATCAAAATTTTACCAAAAATCATGCCGGCTGTAGGGCAGTTCTTATAAAGTATCCAACGTTATGAATTGATTAAGTGTGTGTCTCAGGAGGCCACCAATAAGGAAAGAAAAATCTCAAATGCAGGATGAAGTGAATTGCTAAACTCATTGTTGAGTATTTTGCAGCTTTGCTCGTACTCATTAAACATTCAATGTTGAACTCGGTCTTGAATCTCAGAGCATTTCAGCGCTGAACCAGCAATTCAAGCGTAAAAACTTAATTCAGTTCTGAGACATTACATCTCCAGATTATTTTAAGTTTCTTTATGTGCAGTTTTTCTTCATTATGATTATATTTGAGGTCAAAACTTTCGCCTGGACTAAACTTTTCCTGTATAGTCTGAAAATTACTCATATAAAAAACTGATTAGAGTAATGTCATACTGTTGTATCTTAAAACTAGTAATTATTATGATAGTATACAACTATTGATACATAAGCTAGTTTTGAGTCAAACACCACAAAGCCCATTTAGCTTAGTGATAACGACTTGCTATGCAAATTAAACGTTACAAGTACCCACACGGGAGTTTGGGTCACAAATAAAGCAAACCGTGTTGGCGGGAGTTAAACTGAACATAATATTTTTCATGCAGTAAATCAAAATTCAATCATTTAATCAAAATTCAAGACTGGCCAGTGTAAATTTGGACACGAACAGAGTACTGGCCATCCTAACAAACAGAATGTCTCTAGAGTGATTCAGCACTGACTTGTTCTGCCATCAGCATCCGGGAAACTATTTACTACATTGGTTCCTTCATTGCTTACTGTGAACAACTTTTTAGGCCATTGTACAAAATTAATTGGTCAATACGCGGAAAACAGTGACAAAATATTAATTCTAGTTTTAATTAAGAAGAGCTTTTTCAGACGAAGAGTACTCTTGGCCAAGACTTGCATTTAGACTTGCACGTCTTGGCCGAGTCTGACAAGTGTTAAATGTGTTATGATCGTAGCTCTGAATCAGTACTGAAACCTAAACTTGCCCAGTACTGATATTGACTTGGCATTAAGTACGGGGTTGATTAATTTAAAATCACGTTTTTAAAAAATTTCGTATAAGTGATATTTATCACTCAACATAACAATTCAATTAAAATTACATTATTACTATGACAGAGGGAAATCAAGTAAAACGAACTAAAGAACTCAGCCTTGTAAGACAGTCACAAATCAACAACCCCCCCCCCCCCCCACACCTGACTTTGCTCAAACTCAGATCAAAGTTTTTGCTGAAAATTATGTAAGAAATGCGCTAACAGCCACTGAAAAAAATGCCGATAAATCTTATATAATCATCTGCTGAAATTTCAACACATTTGTATCATACTTTCAGCACATGCCATAACAAAACAGATAATTATGTCAGCAAATGTACTGCATCTTTTTCAGAAGTGTGGTGAAAGCGCTGAAAAATTTTTTTTTTCTGAAGCGCTGGAAAATGCAATTGTGCTGAAATTTTGTAGCGTTGAACTTGTGTCAGGAATGTGTTGAAAAATGCGCTGCATTTTGGAAGAATTGAGCTGAAATTATGTAAAGAATATGTTGAAAGAATGTGTTGAATGTGTTGAAAGGTACGAAAAAAGTGTCCTCGACAGATATTGGGTATGAAAAGAATTTGTCTAGACCCAATGTGATGTCCTGGACTTTGGCTGGAACTAAAAAAACCTTCTTGTAATTTGGCTGGAACTAAAACATACGTCCTGGAATTCAGCTGGACAAAAAAACGTGTTGTGGAATTTGGCTAGATTGATTTCAGTTGTTCTGGAATTTGCAAGCTCATTTTTTTGGAAACATATAGAAATTAAATTGTTGCTGAAAAACAGAATTGTCGATGGAGTATTAAACCTATCAATTTGAGGACATGCTAGAACAAATGTCATTTGGTCAATCAAAAAAATGGTCCACCCAAAAAATATGACTTCGTGTTATCTTTTTTACAAATGTGCTGGATAAAGTAGACAGTGAAAATCAGTCAGAAACAGAAAAGCCCACGATGAAGACCCAAAACCGTTAAGGGCCAGACAAAATTCGGTTGCAGAAAGCCCTTACAGCAAAAAAAACAACTATGGACCACTAGACTTTGACGAACCTGGGTACCCGGGTCCATGTGTCAACGCTAAAAATCGCTAAAAAATGCAAGATTTGCGGTGAATGCGGTGAAAAGATGTAAGTATTGCGATTTTTAACGTTGAATGCGGTGAAAAAGCTAAGAATCACAAATCATACGAAAATTCACCGCAAAAAAATTACTGTACATTTTTTGCGGTGAACTTTCGCAAGATTTGCCGTTTTTAGCGGTGAATTTTTTATTTTCACCGCTTCTCGTTGGTAGCGGTGAATTATTTTTTTTCACTGCTTGAGCGGTGAAAATAAAAAATTCACCGCTAAAAACCGCAAATCTTACAAAACTTCAACGCATTTGTTTTCCATTATGTTTATTAAATCTGATTTAAATTCACAAGAAATATCAATTAATTAAGTGACAAATGGCGCAGTGGAATAAGAAGTTGTTGACATGCAGGAGATGAGAGGTTCGAACACGTGACGGCAGGTTCTCTTTTGTAAGAAATCCGGTGAGTGCGGTGAATAAAAATTTTTCACCGCTAAAAACCGCAAATCTTACAAAAATTCACCGCTTTCACCGCATTCATCGCAGAAAGATGCGGGCGCTTTGCGGTGAAAATTGTTCTTTTTCACCGCTATTCGCCGCAATTCTTACATTATTTTTCGACCAAACCTCGACCCGGGTAAGACAAACCAATTTAATCATTTCCACTTTGAACAAAAGGCGGTTGAAACCAGAAATAACCGGTAAGAGAGCCTTTGATTTAACCTCAAACATAGAACATAAATATGAATAACTCAAACACTTACCCAAACACAAACACAATTATACCGAAAGAGACCAGCTGAAGAGATAATACGTGTGTTGATTTAATACTGTTCTAAACAAACGAGCAAATGAAAAGGCTTAAATTAGCAATAAGGCTTATTTTGTTTTTTTTTCCCAAAAATTGTTTATTTCCGTCTCAGAGATTGCTTAATTCTATTTAAAAATATGTAAATGACGCCGTGTAACATGTTTGATAAAAAAAATACCTTACAGGGCCAACTTCTAACGATAAGGGATAAAAAAAAATCAACCTGTTTGCAAATATTCGTAAAATTAATGCATACGTTTCTAAATAACTTTAAATTTGAAATTAATTTTAAACTATTGGGCTGGAAACAAATAGATATATTCGATCTCGCGTGTCCCATTGTCGTTGTAAAGATCAATTATTGCAACGCGGCAGCTTACTTACTGCATTGAAGTTACGAAAGTTGAAATGGGCTTATACTAGACGTGTATGCTCGGTCGGTGTTCTTTTGACATAACCGACGCATCGCATAACAGAAATAAATAGGTTTTTGATATATTGATTCGTTAACTCATAACTATTTATGAATCGTTAACTAAGCAAAATAAGCGTCAAAAATTGGCTAGCTATGACGCCAACGAGGATGACGGTGGCGAAAAGATAAGAAATAATTAAAGAGTAGTACCTGATTTGCTGCCTCCTATTACTCTGCCGGCTATATCTGATACTTCGATCGTCCTAACGCTAGACCAGTTTAAACTATAGACATCATTGTAAATGAGCAATAATCGGTCCTTAAGTGAGAAGTAGTTCATGAGTAATCTTTGTTTATTATTACAATGAGTTAGCACATTTGCTTTGTAGTAAGTAATACGCTTGTAAATATTGTTCAGGTCCTGGTTGCTGAACATCTTCCCAAGCACGTATTAGTTTGAATAAACACAGCCAACTTATTACACAATCAGCTAGCTTAACACCCTACAGGCAGTTTTGTATTTTATCTCCAAATCCCTGGGGGGGGGGGGGGGGGGGGGGGGGGCTTAGTGATCTGTAGTCGTCATAGTTCACAAATAAAAGCCAAATATTAAATTACTGCTTTAATTGATTTAGTCTACATTTTTAGTAAAGTTTTAATGTTTTAATGGTCAAACAACCCCGTATGCTATGTAGTATGTTTAAAAACATAGAGATATGGGTTCCTTAATTCATTACGGGGGTGGGGGTCCCATTGGGGTGAAAAGACAGTAGAAGTGACCCGTGAAAAGACGTTTACTCATTGGACTCATGACTTGGATACAGCTTGCTGCAATATCAATGAAAATAAAGTACTTTTTGGTCAGGCAATTTGAGCGGAAAAAGTTCAGAATGATTATTTTAATTCGAGCTGAAGCGTATAAAAATAGGAACGCGAGAGGGGTTCTATATGCCTTTGGTACCAAAATTGTCTTTTCAACGCAATTTTGCTCCAACATTGTTCTTGTGTCGAGGTTTCCCGAATGACATTTGAGGTTCGAATCACTCTATCAACATTTGAATGTGGTATAGAAAATGTCTTATTATGTAATTTTTAAGACTTCGAACGTCTTGAATTAAATCTGAAATTTTGGCAAGGTTGGAGTTACGTTATTTCAAAGAATATTTTGCATTCAGCTAAAATTACATACAACCTGCATTGATCAATATTAAAGAGATGCTTAGCCATGTATGCTTTTCGTGTTAACGTGTATAAAGAACTAAAAATATGTTCGAAAATTTGACATCCGAAAAAAATCTTTCTAGCAGTTCAAAAAAGCATAAAGTGTATAGGCTTAACTAATCAATAATCATTAATCACAAAATGTTCCTTATGTCTCAAGTTTGTAAAAAAAACGTTCCTCGTTCTACAGACAGGAAAATTTCTTCTGGTTATCAGTTTTGCAAACTGAAATTGAAGAATTTTTTCAGAGCAACCTTGATTAGAAATTTCATTAATATGAAAACTAAAAAAAAATCACAATCCTTATTTCGTTATAATTTCAAAAATCTAAAACCACATATTGCATTGCATTACAAAACAGCCTTTTAGGAGGTTAAAGTTCACCAAGAGCAATCAGTCGAAAAGAAAACTTACTTAATACAATCAGTCACTAATGTGCATACACATATTACAGCAGTCAGTTTACACGCTTCCGGTAGCAAGCATTAACAAGAGGAGTTTTGTTTTCTGATATAACTTTTTTAAAATTAAAATTCATTCAGATTAAAAAGAGCAGTCAAATTTCTTCTTTATTGAAAAATTTTGTTTCAAGTGAATTTAGTTTTTGTTTCATATAGTGGGACTGTATACCATTTTGAAAAATAAAAATCAAACGAAGCATAAAATACTTTTATTGTTTGCAAGACAAATCGAATGGAAACAAAAAATTATAATTTTTGCCAAATTTCTAACCGTATTAGTGACGTTTTTGTATAGAAAATGACTCTTGCTGCTGGATTCGGTAGCTGATGTTTCAGTCAACTGAGAGTAATCTAGAGAAAGGATGTTTTCACGTTAAAAAAAGATAAGTTGAGAAGAACGTTGCATTTTTGAAAAACACCTTTCTTGGTTTTTCTCAGTGGTCTGTTGCTTTTCTGTTATTTATATTAAAATTGCCCCGTATATTAACAATTTGGCAATACACGGCTAAATGGAAACCCTTGTTAATTTAAGGACTTACTTTTCCTACTATTTTGCATCATTTTGGAGGGGAAAAATCGGTTTTCTATCTCAATTAAAAAGCTTGTTTTTACTTGTTTTTGGTTTCTGAAATGATAACATATAGAGCAGTCCTATAAAATTTAAATATCAAACTCCTAGTGAAAAATCAAAGACCTTTTGAAACATGCAAGCATCATTTTGAATTGCAGTCGAAAATCAGAAGGTTGAAAATAACTATTTTTCGTTCTTTCCTCAAGCAAATATCTGTTCTGTTACTATGTTTGTAAATCTCATTTCAAAAACCAATTCCTGTACTTTTCTCTCAATATAACAACTAATCAAAATTGGTGGACAAATTATTTCAGATAACGTAAGTTTGAACAAATATTTGCAAGAAAAGTTACTTTTTCCACTGCTCCAAAAATATATTTTAACAGTTCAGCTTTTTTGAAAGCAAAGCCATAACAGTGAGTTTCCACATTCTGTGTTAAATAGTGTGCAACTGGATGCCAACGGAAAAATTAAAATCAAAATTTATTCGAAGCATCCGATGAATTAAAAGAATGTAGATAAGTCGTTTTTTATTTTCACACGATGATCATGTTTCAAGTATTTCATATTCAGCCCAATTTTAAGAAGTTTCTGTCAGATCAATATTGCGTTTAGTGTGATGTTTTCAGTTTTTGAGTCTTACTTAAATTCAAGTGACCACAAAACTTTACATAATTAGGTAATTAGGACTACTAAAAAACTCGTTTCTCTATTTGAACTCAAAGTTCATAATAAAACATTTTCCTTACAATATTAATTATTCAGCAATATAAAGTATCTACCTTGTCGAATTCATTTTTAGTACGCAAATTTTTAAAGCTGGTGAAAACCAGCGAGAAGTTCAACAAGATATTTCAAGTTTGTTTGGTCATTTCCGATTTCTCTAGAACAAAATGTTTTCTGTAGATTCCTTTGCACAAAAAAATCAGCTAAAACAACTGCAAGACGCTCCAATTTATTGAAAATAGAGTTATGGATTAAAACAAAAGGTAAAAAGTTAATTGTTCTTCTTTTTTTCCTATTCAAATGTTACCCCATGTTTCTCATTTTTCTTCTGTTTTGAGTAAAATGGAATTCTGTTGAAGTACATAGGAAAAAAAATTAAGTGGGTACAAATAATAAGATAATAAAGCTTCCCCAAGTTTTTTAAAAAATTGGTTTCCTTTTGCGGTTTTTTTGTTTTGCTAGTTGTTTTTATAGGACAATTTTTTTATTTGTTTTTGGACAAAAATTGTTTAATCCACTATAACTACATTTAAATCAAATCTTTGGCAATTATATTCATAATTTTAATTAAAATACCCACCTTCAAACCCCCCTCCTCACAAAAAACTTTTCACAAATAAAAACATCTCCAAAAAGCGAACTTCATTTCATATTTACATAATTTTTAATATATATATATATATATATATATATATATATATATATATATATATATAAAGTTCCTAATTTCATCAAAAATATGTAACAATTACACAATAGTTCTCATTCAAATGCAGAAGTTAATATATAATGTTGGGTTACATCGTTTTAGTCGTACACATCGTTTTAGTCATATTGGGCCAATATTCAATTAGTAAAGTTTTCATTTCAAGAATTAGTTGCGCGAAGCAAGGAATTGTTTTTTTGTGAAAAATCGGACAACAAAACGATAAACTAATACCTTTTGATGTTCACAAGGGTATTCAGGGCCATAAACAATGCCTGGGGACAAAACAGCGCTTGAATTTATCTCTATAATTTTCCGTAATATTTAATAGATGCCTCTTTTTGAAAGGCAAAGAATGTTATGAAATATTGAATGTGGGAACAGTTTCTTCCACACGCAGAAGCCTACGCTCCTTCTTGTTAACCACTGTTTTTCTCACATACTGAAATCAAAAATTATTAGTTATCTATGAAGAGTTGTGGAAAGTTATAGAGGTGAATTCCGGGGCTCTTTTCTCTCCACAATGTTTTTGGCTGCGAGAACCCTTGCGAACATCAAAATCTGATTTTTTGGTCGTCAAATTCGATCTTCAATTGACTATTTTATTGACTACATAATTGACAAAAGCAAACGAATACTTTTTGGTACTCACAAGGGTCCACGCAAACAAAAACTTCAGCATGGGGAATATAAAATTCCTAAAATTCATCTTAAGTTTCCACAAAGTTTCATAGATGCATCACAATCGAAAAAAAATAGTAAGATTTCAATCAGTGAAAAAAACCATGGTAGTTACTTTAGACGAGTAGCTTTAGACGTGAAAAAAGGTGTTCAAACATTCGAATTTGAAAGCATGCCCTGTATTACATCACTATAACTGAAATGACACTGTAGAGACATTTCCCTTAGCTAGAAAATTTGTCTTTTAGCTAGTTCCTGTACAAAGAGAAAATTCTTTATATTGCAGGTTTGAAAAAAAAGAGAAAAAAATTTAGTTTTAAGAGTAAACGAAAAATGCTGAACCTTAATTTACCAGCGAATTTCGCAATTGAGTTTTTAAAGTCCCGCATAAACGGGTGTTGCTATCATAGCAAATTCAATCAGTTAAGCACCAAATTATATGTGTGCTACACATACAAAAACAACTTTAAGGTCAACATAATTGACACCCGGTTCGACATTTACTGTATTTGATACTGTGCAGTTCATTTTGGTCAGAAGCATTAACAAAGAAGGATTTAGAAACGTGAAAAAATTAAATGTTTTTCATGTTTTCCCATAAAAATGAGAAACAGGCGAAAACTATGAATTACAGAAACATGTTTTTGAGCATGCCGTGTAATTAGTGACGTGCTTTACGAACGGCCAATTTGAGGTTTTGTTTCCAAATTCAGCGTTACTGTACACCCCGCAAACCGATTGCAAATTATATATCTTCATCATTTCAATGCTTGCGAGAAATTACAGCCAGAAAATAACAATTTTTCAAAGTTCTGATCTGTCAATTGCCTGCTGAGCATTGTTTTCAATTGTGTTTTTTGTTAGTGGAACGATTGAAAGAAACTCTGGCTTGCAGCACTCGAAACGATGTCACAATAAAATTTGCAAAGGTGGCCAAGTAAGATAAACGAAAAAAATATTAATTAAAACGTTGTTAAAAACAATGGAACTCACCTACCTCCAATTTCAAATGACCTTACTTAATTCTGTTCGTAGAAAACGTAGCTAGTTATAAATTGTTTTAGAGCTCTATTGGTTTCAAATTTCACATATTAAATTTTAATTATTAAGGAAACAAAGGCCACATTCATGTTGTTGAAATAAGTAAGGACAAAATAACAATGGGAAAAAATGAGGGAAATTGATAAATTTAGTTTTACTTTTTAAAACGAGTGGCATCAAACAATTAAGTTAGAGCTACATATTTGGAATAGCCACCGTCCAATAAAAAAAACTATGGAAAAAGTTTCATGAAGCAAAAAAGCGATTCATACAACTAATATCATACGAAGCAACAAATGTGACACAAGTTTGCTGGATTTTCAATCATTTCTGAGTCAAGAAGGTATCAAAATCTTATTAGTTCTCCACCAGTCAGGAACTAATATAAGTTATATTAGTTCCTGATTGGTATTTATATAATTTTCACACTCTCTGCTGCACTCAGGCAATGCATTTTCTTCAAAATCAGAAGCAAATTTGCCCGCAAACATTTTTGTTTTTCCTAATAATATAAAGTGTGGCATATTTTTTCATGATCATAAAGGAACCGAAAAAAGATTTTAAAAATATGAGACCGGAAAAAAGTATTTCACAAATAGGTAGTATTTCACAAGAATTTCCCGGCTTTTTGAGAATGCTAAATGTTTTGACATTTGGTTTCAAATATGCAACAAAAATGACAAATGGAGCTATTTATTTCTAATAATTCCTTTAAAGGAATTCTAATGTGACTCTAAATTACGGCCTGTAACGATGTGGTGCAACAGCCTGCCAATTATTTGATGACAAATGTACTATTAAAATCTTCAGACCTTCCAATTAATAAGACGACAACGGCAAAAATACAACACGACAAGGGGTAATTTTGAGAACACAGCTTTTTTTGTACACGGGCTGTCCAAATGGGCTGAACATGGGCTGTCCAAATTGATAAAATTCACAAGAAGGCGATGCTAGTGATTTCTGAATTGAATCGAATTGTTATCATTTCTAAGGTTTATGTATTATCTGATACTATTTTGACTTTCTTAATAAATAAAATTTCAAGGAAGCAGGGTTTTGTCAGTAATTAACATTTTCTATTGTTGTTTTGAGTTCTTCTTGCCTTTATGACAACATTGTTACTCATGCAGCAATTGTTTTGCAGCACTATGTGAGTTTTTGAATGTCTCCAATCTCTTCAGCATTTGGTAGACGATTAACTGAAACTGCGGATGAGCGGGTTCGGAACATTATTACCAACACACATTACGAGCCTCCTTTTCCGAGTTCTAGATGCAGATATACTTAGCATGGTGACGTAATCGGTTTTCTAAGAGCTGCTCCAATTTTAGAGAATTTTAAAAAGTTGGTCAAATTTTCCTAGACTCTTCCAAACACGTTGTTAAAATTTATTTCTTTATTGAAATTCTGGACACAGAACGTTGTTTTGATAACACATATTTTAATCTGGATTGCCCTGAAAAAGTGTGTAAAACATAAATGTCGATCTAACATATAGTTCCCCAATTATGTTCCAAACGTTGGAGGAATATTAACTAACAACCCTGTTGCCCTGGCAAATAGGCTTTAAAAGAAAATTGGCCTAGCAACTAGATTTTAGAGTTTGTCGAATGTTGGCATAATTAGTTTTAAAAAGTTTTGTTTTCAAAAAGAATTTTCTATCAGGAGCTGTTTATCTTCTCTTCTTTCGTCAGCGACATGAGTTCCAATTTGCTTTAGAACCACAATGGTTTTAGTGAACAATGTGTAAAAAGAGTAAAGAAGCTTATGTGATGTTCATTCTGTAGAACTGACTTTTGCTTGGAAGTTTTCGGAACAATGCTGGTTCACTGGCTTAACAAAATTAGAAATTCTTTTGGGCTCGTTTTTCAAACTTTTGTTGTGTTTCGATCGCTTTAGATAGCAATTATTTTCTGGAGAAATCACTGTACTTTGCTCTGTTAAGTGGCCCAGAAAATTCTAGAACGTATTTTAATGTTTTAATAATTACCGAAAGGCTTCGTTTCATTGTCTTTTCGCCAGATCTCAACTCAATTTGGCTGGTGTAACTCAGTTTGTATTAGCAAATTGTTGCGAACGGTTCCATAGAAAACACAATACAACTGACCGATTATAATACATTTAACCATAATTTAATGCAGTAAATCTTATTCGATGTCGTAATTTACTTCACTTAGTTTACTCTCCTATTTCATGGACTTATTTCGCGAGTCATTTCTTTCATTCATTTTTTGGTAAATTTCTGCCTTGCTGAATTGATAGTCAAGTCAAAAGTTGCTCACACTAATCTTTAGGTTAAGAAATCACTCTCTTATATTATAAACTAAGCGACAGTTGCCAACCTAAATTTCCTATTTTTACCTTTCGAAGAAAAGAGCAATTCTAGAAGCAAGACCAAATCAAATCGCTCAGTCTATGTTGTGCACCCGCAACGCAAAATTTCTACTCATTTTCAATTGAGTACAACATGGCGTTGCCAATAAAAAGCAAACAAACCTCCTTTGAAACTGACGTATTTTGGGACAAACCAACTCCCGATCCTCAACCTAAATTGGCAAACTGGAGAGCGCAATACAATATTAAGTTATTCGCATCGGATTACGGATTAGATGTATTACTTGTTCCAAAACTTGAATAACTCCAGCTGCCAATGGAGCCTCTCCTTGAAGAAACGATACAAGGATCCTCCACTGTATCGGAACGTGAACGTAGCGAAAAGAAAGCACAGCAGAAAATGAATGGCAAAAAATCCCCAAGAATCATTGAAACTGGAATTCTGTGCTGAGATAAACTTTGGGCACACGCGGACCAAAAGTCGGTTTTGCCTCCATACATAAGCTTCGGCGTTGAAGAAAGACAATTATTCATCTGTAAGAACCCACTTTACATCATAGACGAACTCGATGCCATTGAATTCTGGAATCTTATACCGGAAGCAATCATCGGTCCCCGTAAAAACACTTTAGACAAACGCATCTTTCACAATATATAGCAATTAAAATGGGAAACCATGGGAAATCTCGAAACCCGGAAAAGAAATGTCGAACTTTTAACAGAAATGTTGAACCCCGGAAAGCACTGAAACTGAAAATCAAGATTAAATTGGGAATGAGAAACCAGCGACACATTCAAGCTCATAAAAACAAATTGTTGACCAGCAGATTGGCTATCAATGACCTTCATTGCCAAAATCAGATTCCCGCTCTCCTCAATCTCACTGTCAAAATTGTGATTTTCGATGGACCCCCACTCACAAAAAAACGCGTTGCGCGGGATAAACAATGCAATATTTGTCGTGCATCTATTGATTTTTCAAAATTATGCAAAAAAAACGTCGACGTCAAAAACCCAACCCTCAGAATAATAGCAACAGGAGAACAAAAAATGCAGTAGATCAAGAAATTCAATTCGACAATTTGAGGAATTTTCGTCAAAACGATTCGTACAATAGACTGTATGAATCCGAATATACCAGATCTGATGAAAAAATGATCACCGTAAAAAAATGAGTGCCGTAATAATTGAGCCACTCAAAATGCCCAATACCAACGGTGGTATATCACTCACTCCGCTTGTCACTTCTGGTGGTGTGTGTATCAAAACTCATTGTTCAACTGAAAAACAAATTGCAAAGAAAGTTCCTGAGCTCATAAACAGAATTGGACGTTCAAAGAATAATGTGGCAAGAACGACAATTCACAAAAAGTTTGAACCTAAAAATAAAAACGGGGGGTACTGTTTTTTTCAGCTGGGGTGGTTCAGTGTAGGTAGGATTTGAGTTTTGTGACTTGTTTAGTAAACATTAATTTGCCTGATAGTTGCCTTCTAACAATAGTGTTCTGATTTAGTTTTCGACTGGATTGATATCTTGGAAGATTCTTGCTATTTATAAATTAACTCATACCATGGATTCGTTCTAGATGAAGACCAAAATTAGTTCTTTTCGTCTGTTGGCTAAAAAAGTTGCTTTCTAAATATGCACAAATCATACAATTGTGTTGGTTGAAATCCATAAAAGTTTTTGTGAAAAGATGGTACTATCTAAATTTGCTTTTTTATAATCTACCATCGAAAAACCATAGACTTTATCTGTTCATAGCCGTTTTACTAAGATCATTACTTCCTCAAAATCTTCCAGTCAAACGACAGTCTCACTGATGCTTTTGTTGATAGTAACTGAATTGTCCCAGTTTGCTAGTGAGAAATTTGGCTCACTTGACAAGACAGTGATCAATATTTTGCAACAGATTGACATAGATTTTCAAGAGATGGCCGTTTCTGCCGCTTGGAAAAAATAAACAGCTTCCGAGGGTTTTTAAGGAGAAACACCTCTGTAGGTTTTTTTAAATTGTGATGTCACACTTGAGAGAACTGGTCAAAAATGTTCATTTTTCAGGTTTAAAAACGGCGAAAAATGCTAATTTGCTTTAAAAATGAAATAAAGATATCGCTTAGAAAGGATCAGGTCAAAAATAAGGGTGCTGACTTTTTTACAATGAAAGTTCGGTTAAATGGATTATTTCATAAACTTTTATGAATTTTTAAATTAAGTTAAATTAAATAAATAAAATTAATCCAGAGAGTTGTAAGCAACCAATTTTCACATGTTTCTCAAAGAATGATTAAAGTTAGAGCTGTCGTGGCATTAGTTACCTTTCTCCAAATGAGGTGACAGTCGAAATGAAGCAAGTAAAAAAATGCAAGTTAAAATATAACGAATTCTAAGTTAATCGAGCGGGGGAGTTTCAATCAAAGTGTTCTTTTTAAACACGGTATGAAAATGTGACATTTGATCACATAAGAGCCACAATGCTATCTGACGAAGAGATTGATGTTGTACATACTTTTAGACTGTTCTTCAATTTGATCACGCATCGGATAAACATCAATGAGAAAGTAAAATCAACACTACAAGCAGATTCCTGTAGCCAACTTATGTAAAGAATTGCTCTTTCGTTAGGTACAAACAGCACTAACAACTTTTACTGGGTTATCAGCTACATTTGCATGTACAGTTCCAAAGCGCCCAATATGTAATAGGACAAGCAGAAGGTTGAATCTATGCTTAATGTAGAAGCTCATAAAGGGTTAAGAACAATTGCTTTGATAACATCATTCGAAAAGGCAGTTGCAAATAACCAAAATGCGATTATGATTCATACCAATAACGAGGGGTATAGTTTTGGGCATATATGCAGTTCGATTCAAAGTCATTCGAACTCAGGAAATAAGCTTTTCTTAATAAAAAAGACATTGAAAAATTGCGAATCTTAAAACAGACTCTGCTAGAGGTGCTCATTCAAAACAACTGATTCTCATACCATTCCTCAGCAAATCATGTAAAGAGAAGACCTATGAGAGCCATAAAAATATATAATCCGACTATTCTTTGATATAAGACTTTTTTTGATTCGCAATTGGCTCATTCATATTAGCTTCATCGTTAAAACCCTGTTGATTTCCACACTTCACTTTATAGACGGGTGGAATAGAAACAAATTGTTTTTAACTGAGGATCTTGAATATCATTGGGGTAGAACGGTCTATATAAAAAGACGGCAATTTCGCCAGGGCCGTCGAAAGTCGAAAGAAACAGATACCAAATATAGATCAATAATTGATAATGAGCCGACATAGATGAGAGGAGGTAAAGGTACTTCATGCCCCATTTTCACCCCTATTTGTTTAATCCTCTGTCATTTTACCGCGACCATTTCCCCACAACTATTTCACCCCTCCATCATTTCAATCCGATTTTAATCCCTTATATAATTGGTACTATTAACATTGCTACTATAATCATTTGGCCAAAACTCAGCAGCCCGGTGTGAAATAATTTGCAGGATGAAATGATAAATGGGTGATATGCTATGGTGTTATGAGTTGCGGAGTTAAATGTATAATTGCGGAGTTAAATAAATTTCTTTCCAATCGGATGCATTTAACTCCTCAACTCATAACACCATAGCATATCACCCATTTATCATTTCATCCCGCAAATTATTTCACACCGGGCTGCTGAGTTTTGGCCAAATGATTATGGTACCAATTTTAATTGTACCAATTATATAAGTGATTAAAATCGGATTGATATGATAGAGGGGTGAAATAGAAGAGGAGTGAAATACTTTTTGGAAATCCTTGTTTAAAGAAAAAAAACTGATGAAATTTTGAATAAAAAGTTCAAGAACCGCTACTCCCTGTTTTGACGGTCATCTTCATAACCTGGCCACCTATATAGTAAAACTGGCAACTTCGCTGTATAGGCGTATAGGCTGACAAATTCCATCCAGATCATGATCTCTTTGATCCAGACATTTTCCAAGTACGCAAATGTGATGATGTATTTGGTTAAGATGCCTTCTATTGCGTTATCTAAATTATGATGCTTTTCGAAAATGTAAAGTCATCAGCTTTTTTTCTAGTTTCTAGTCTTTAAACGAAGATTTCCAAAAAGTAAAAAACAAAGGTGCTGCAAATGGACAAAAAAGCAAAAGTCAAAGAGCAGAACAGTTGGTAAATGCAATTTGCTGCGTAAATCGAAATCCGACCAAAGTTTTGATTAAAAATGCCTCAGACTAAAATTGAATTGAGTAATGAACTTTCAAGACTTACAAACACCATCGAGGACATGCCAAAACAGCTAAAGCAAAAAAACGAAATCGTACAAGAACAGAAACAATTAATCGACAAACAAGCTCAAATGATCTCAGAACAAAACCATGTCATTGACAAACACAAGCAGCAGATAGAATTGAAAGATAATGCAAACGCGTACCAGTGTCGAATGATTGATCAATTCCAATCGAAAGTCGGATATTTACGGGATCAGAACAGTTCGCTATTGGAAAACTTAATGAGTTACAATATTCAAAATTCAACACATTTTTTGGAGCCGTCGGAACCAAAATCTTTTCCAAAATTTATTAACAGAAACACTAATCATCATATAATTTCAGACAGTACATACAAAAAAACACGACAATCTGATATTTCTTATGATACTGGGATTCATTCTTATCCCTCTGCAACAATTATTGATTTGGGACAAACAGTCGAACAATATTCGTCAGGAGCGAAATGCCAATCACTCATTTTTCATGCGGGTCATAATAGTATAGATAAGGATGTTTCGGGGGTGGCCGCAGCATCTCAATTATGTGAAACTGTTACAAACGCAATCAAAAAGTTGAAACCTCACAGAGTTCTACTTTCTGAAACTCCACAAGTTAAAAACGGCCATTATGGGCGTGAATCGAATAATATTGAAATTGAAGGGTTCAATAAGCAACTGGGAAATATTGCTTTGGAGTTAAATGGAACATTTAAAAGGACAAAAGTAGAGGTTTTGAAACGCAACATTACAACATCCGAAATGTCTAATGATGGTGTTCACTTAAATTTGGCTGGAGTACAAAAATTGTCAAGAGTATTCGGATTTATTATCAACAACATATTACTGTGTCACAAAACAATATTGCACTGCGACAAATTCAGCGTTTTAATCAATCGTTTGGTTGTGTGACATAATGTTTTTTGTCAGCAAAAACGAGCATTTCCAAACTAATAGTTTTTGCTTTTTTACTTAGCATTTCAAATGAATAATTTATATATTCGTTTATGTCACACAACCAAAATCATGATTATAATAATGTGAAAATTAGGTTCCGCTTTTTTTTCGATTTTTGACTACTTGCAAAATAGTTCTTTTACACTTCATGCGCTTGCTCCTAAGCGGTGATATTCATCTAAATCCAGTTCCCTTTTCTCACATTCGTGAATTGGACATGCTGATAGAAATAGTTACAAAAGATTGCAAAAATCTAATCATTTGTCTTTTCAATGCACGCAGTTTAAAAAACAAATATGACTTTTTCACTGACTTTTGACAAATTTGACTCAAAACACAATAGTGCTCCTAACTGAAAATTGTATGAATGAAACGGATATTTATCCAGAGAATTTTGTGAGTCCGAAACACAAATTTTATTCAAAATCGAGGTCATCAAAGACAGGAGTGAACAAGGATGGGGGTGTTGACATCTGGGTTCCTAGGAACATATCTTCAAAACAGGGAAATGATCTGAATGTACTCAATGAAAGCTTTTTTGAGTCTTTATGGGTAGAAATATCTGGGCTATTGGTTAGCAAAATCCTAATTAATGCTTCTTATTGTCCAAATAAAAACTTGAGAAACTATTTCATTGACGAAATAAGATCAGAGACTTCCTCGGCGTACTCAATCACTGATGAAGTTTTGCTTTTCGGCGATTATAATCTCACTTATTTCAACAAAAGAGAATCTGCTTAATTGGAGGAATTTGCGAGTAATTCCGGCCTTACCTTGTCAAACACAGAAAACACAACACGAGCCACCAGCCAAGGCGTAACACTAATCGATCATGGGTTTTCCAGCAAAAACCAAATTCAAGATGTTCAGATTTTTTTGCCATCAGTTGAAATGGATCAATTGATTGTTAAATACACTACCAATTTCCTTGTTGAACCAAAAAACAGGAAGCAAAGTTTTATCAGTAGAAACAAAAGAAAGTTCGACGCAAATAAATTTAGTCTTGATCTTTCAAATCAGGACTGGAGTAATTTATATCTATGTGAAGATGGAAATAGCATGTACAATTTTTCAGTACTTCTCTGGAGTTCCACGCCCCACTTATAAAAAGCTTTCAATCAGAAAGAAAAATTGCTGAAAAACGTTGGCTGACAAAAGAGCTGAGAGAAGAAATCACCAAAAACACAGACTTTTTAATATCTGGAAAAAGAACCCATCGGAGCAAGCGCATACCATTTTAAAATATCAGAGAACTTTAGTTAATAGGCGTTTAAACACAGCCCAAAACGAGTTTTGCAAACATTTTTATCAAAGAACTACCAACAAGTAAGGAACAATGGAGTTTCATCAAAAAAAGAATTGGCAAAGAAAGGGAGTGTCTCGTTATAGACAAACTAGTCGATGGTGAAACAGAAGTAGAAAACGAACTTGATATTGCAAATTGTCTCAATAGAAGTTTTCAAAAACTAGGCTTATGCAATGGATAATATGTGAGCGCTCCAAATATTTCTCGCAGGGAAGTTAGGGAAAATTTTTGCTTCAGAACAGTTACACTAAAGGAACTATATGATGCCATCGATTCACTCGACAACAATAAGTCTCCGGGTCCAAAAGTTTTGAATGCTTGGGCAATCAAGGCAGCAAAGCTTCCAATCGGAACCCATTTGCAATTTGTTTTTAACACATGCATTAGTCAAAAGATTTTCCCGGAAAATTTAAAAATTGCTTTCATTAGTCCGGTCTACAAAAAAGGAGACATAAAAATTTGCGAGAACTATAGAACTATCTCAATTACTCCAATGTTTGCAAAACTCCAAAGTCCTAGCGTATACTTCTCAATCAGGTTAACGAATTTATACAAAAAGAAAAAATTTTGAACGGTACACAGTTCGGATTTCGAAGACATAAGTCTTCTACAGATGCTGTTTTACACTTAATCGAAGCATTACAAGAAAACTATGATAACTTAAAAATTTCAGTTGCTGTTTTTATTGATCTATCTAAAGCATTTAGTTCAATATCGCACGAAATTTTTCTAAAAAAAATTGAAGCTTACGGTTTTTCAGAAAGTGCAGTTGAATTATTTGCTTCATTTCTTAAAAACAGACAGCAGTGCGTTAAGACAAATGATGTTTACTCAGAATGGTTGGAAACAAATCATGGTGTTCCACAGGGAACGGTTTTAGGGCCACTAGTTTTTCTCCTCTATTTTAATGATTTTCGAGAAAAGTTACAAGGAAACTTCGACATAATTCAATTTGCTGATGACACAAAGTTCCATTTTAGCAGAAACAATGTCAACGAACTGGAAAAATATGTTTCTGAAATACTGGAGAAAACAGATAATTATCTAAAGCAAAATAAGATAACCATGAATACCGGTAAAACTGAACTTCTTTGCCTCTCGGAGGAACATGAAAATTTTGATCCAATAGTTTTTCGGGGACAAGAAATTAAACCACAAAATCACTGCAGATACTTGGGTATAATAATTGATTCTAATTTAAATTTTCATGTACAACTCAACAAAGTCCTATCAAACATGGCCACAGCTATTAGATCCATATACCTTTTACGTTATCAGTTACCTCTGAAAGCACGATTGATGCTATTCAAATCCCTAGTCCTTTCTCATTTAACATTCAGTGCTCTTTTTCAGAAATTGAATTTCTCAGCAATGCAGCGAATTAATCGACAAATCAATTGGGGAATTAAAGTTTGCTATATGAGAAAAAAAATTGAGAGATCTACAGATCTCTTAGTAAAATCTGACAATTTGCCTGCAGAATTTTAATAAGCCAGATGAGTTTTTCAAAACTTAGGAATGATATTTCATTATTGAAAACAGACGGCACTGAGAGTTTTTTTTCTAAGTGGTAATGTCTTAGTAAGAAAAAACAACAGAACTGAACAGCTAATTCTCTTAAGGTCGAGCAGTCGATCATTACAAAAAAGAAGCATCCAAAAATGGAATAAACTTCCGCGTGAAGTTCGGACTATCAGATCACGCTCAAAGTTTAAACGCATGTTAAAACAGTATCTGCTCCAACAATTGAAACTTGTACCGTTGGAAAGGAACGTTGGTGGCTTCAAATGTTATTCTTCCCTTTAGAAAACGGAACCACTAATTTTGATTATTAACATTGTACTAATTTTGTTTATATAATTTTTAACTTGTAATTTTCAACCCCTGGGTTATATTTTCAATTTACTTGTTTAAAAAAAATTGGACGCGATGTCACAACCATCACACCAAAGTTTTTTGAAAATTTTTTATTGAGCGGATGTGTCGACCACATTATTTTTTTCTTGGAAATTACAATGCCGTCTCTGAAAAAACACACAAATATAAAATTCTACAACGCACCTGTTTGCACACTACGCTTTCGAAGCCGTTTGAGTATATTAAGTCAATAGTCATTGCCATCTTCAGTTCATTTCCCTAATCTGGACCTGGAATTTATGAAAACACCTATTAATTCCAGGCGGGGTGGGGAGGTCAGTTTTCAAATAAATTATACGGCCGAGGACCGCTGTTAAAGTCGAGGCTAATTTTGTTATTAGTCCCACCAAATTATTGTCATAGAAAAAATGAGTCAAACTAAAAAAACACCGCCAAGACCTGAGTTCCATCTCGTGACCTTCTCTATCTTTACCCAATGCTCATCCTATTTTGCTACTTGTCCTTAATGTTTTCAGCCAGTTTTTAAGACACATTTTTTGTCTTGCCAAATTCCATGATACGTATTTTTGTCTAGTCAAACTCCAGAAATTGTGTTATTGCCTTGCCAATTCTAAGGCTGTTGTGTTAGCTCCACCCAAGGTCGAAAACATCATGCAATGTACTGATAAACTGGTTTCATACCAAAGTCTGTCCAGGACAGCCTTTGCATGCCTTACGTTGAGGAGGGCATTCTAATAATTCCAGGTCCCGACGAGGGTTGGAAGTAACTGGGATCAGACACTGACTCTGTTGGAATGGTTTTTGATTTAAACCGAGCATCCTCAGAAAAAAACGATTGTCAACAGTGACGCGTTTCAAATTTCGGTCTTTTCCAGCTTAGCAATTTTTGCTTTTTATTACATTTTTATTATTCAAAAAATTTTTACCGCCTGGCCTCAAACACAAAGGTTAATCTCATTCTTCAAACTGTTTCCAACAAATTAGACAATTTTTACTGACAAAAATGACTTTATGAGCTCATTCTTTTAATGTCATTAAAGTTTCTTTTTATTTTTTTAACACGCCATTTGAGAGAGTCTTAACAATTGGTTGCGTTTCCTTGTGCTATGCAATCCTTTTTTTCATTCTACACAATGACTTCAATGTTCAATATACAATAACTAAAATGATGGAGCCTGCTGCTTTTGAACTAGATGTCAGATTTCCGGTACCAACTAACATAGTTGTTAATGTTGCTTCAAGAAAGTGAGCTATATTCTTGTCGTAGTAACGGAAAAAAATTTACTCTCCTTGGATTCCTTTGAGAAATAACTTTATTTTGAGCCAATAACTATCATAAAACAAAAATTTCTATTTGTTAAGGCCGAAGAATCGTTAGAACTGAGTGCTTTTTCCTACCAGAAAGAAATCTTTTGTTACGCAAAGGGGGACTCATCACCACAAACAAAAAGACAAAATTGTCGGACATTGACGCATTTTGAGATTTTTCAGGAATTCTTTGCCTTTCATTAGTTTTAACTTTGAAGTCCTTCATCAAAAAGGAAGCAATCAGCATACTTCTTTTCAAATTTCAAGTTAAATGTTCCAGGGCTGTATTCAATCAAGGTAATTTTTTCACCATAATAAAAGAGCCATTTAGATCATTAAAGAAACATTTTCCAGCATTGATAAATCGCCATTTAATTTTTTGAGAGAGAGCGAGAAACAAAAATGTTGGATGATTGCCTGACAGGCACTAATAAATCCCAAAGGCAAAAAAATCAATACACAGCAGCAACAAAGGCGACTTGAATTGACTGTATGTACCAGACTTAAGCGAGAAGACATTGGTAACCAGGCTTGAGACTGAGATTCTTTGCGGCAAAAACAAGTTTTAGATGGCGAAAACATCTTGAAAAGTCCAGAGAAATTCGTTTCAAACCAAAGTGTGTCCAGGACAGCCTTTGCTTGCTTTATATTGGTTGAGGACAGTATTTCAACAATTCCAGGTCTAGACGAGGGTTGGAAGTAACTAGGATCAGACATTGACTCCATTGAAAAGGCTTTTATTAAAACCGAGCATTCTCAGAAAAAAACGATTGTCAACAGTGACGCGTTTCAAATTTCGGTCTTTTCCAGCTTAGCAATTTTTGCTTTTGATTACATTTTTATTATTCAAAAAATTTTTACCGCCTGGCCTCAAACACAAAGGTTAATCTCATTCTTCAAACTGTTTCCAACAACTTAAACAAATTTTACTGATAAAAGTGACTTTATGAGCTCATTCTTTTAATGTCATTGAAGTTTCTTTTGATTTTTTTATCACGCCATTTGAGAGAGTCTTAACAAGTGGTTGTGTGTCCTTCTACTATGCAATCTTTTTGTCATTCCGCAAAATGACCTTAGTTTTCAATATTCAATAGTTAAAATGATTGAGCCTCCTTTTTTTGAACTAGCTGTCAGATTTCCGATACCAGCTAACATATTCTTTATATGGCTTCGAGAAAAAGAGCTACGTTCTTGGAAAACTGTTTACTATCCATAATTCTTTTTGAAAGAGGATGCATTCTGAGACAGAAAGTGTCATAAAAATATATTTTATTTGTTATTTCTGAAGAAACGTTAGAACTGAGTGCGTGTTCCTGTCAGAAACAGCTCTTCCTAACGCAGTTGGGGACCCATCACTATAGACAGAGGGACAAAATTACCGGACATAGACGCATCTTGAGCATTGTCGGGAATTATCTGCCCTTCATTAGTTTAATATTTGAAGTCTTTCATCATGAAGGAAGTTTTTCTTCATACTACATTGCATATGTGAATTGAACTGTTCCAGGGCGGTATTCAGCCCAGGTATGTTTTCCACCAAAATATGAGAGCTTTTTAGATCAGTGAACAAAAATTTTCAGCAATGAGAAAAAACCCATTTGTTTTTAGAGAGAGCGAGAAACAAAATGATATAGATTGCATGGCAGCCACTCTCAAATCAACAAATCACAGAAACAACAAAGGCGGCTCAAATTCGTCGAATGTAGCAAACTTGAACAAGAAGACTTTGGCAACAAGGCTTGAGGTTGAGATTCTTTGCGATGAAAACAATTCCTAGCAAGCATTTTCCACCAGGTGATTATCGAGTTCCTTCAGAATGTTAGTAACTAATCCTGCAGCAGTGGAGTGAACAGATCATAGCATTTCCGCAACACCCAAACAATGCAGTTGTCAATTTCGACTTGTCGAAGGTCACTCAAAATACCTCTCAGCCAACACAATTTTTTGCTGTACTTTGTTAAAAGTCATTCAACCCTTATGGGTACCAAAAGTTTGTTTTGTCGACGTCTACAAAAAAACTCACGCTCGTTTTCCAGTTCCGTGAAAAGTTCTTTTTTTAAAATAAAAAGTTGTAAATAATAACTAACTAGACAGACAATCAGCCGTCAATGTAAAAGAGGCTGTTGCAATTGGTCCACACATTGCTCAAACTTTTTACACCAGTCAGTGCTAGAGTGTAAAAGTAAAAAATAGGGATCAAATATTTAATTCTCAAAAGTAAACGTCGATTAAAACTAAGGGTATAATAGATTGTTTTCTCGAAGTCCGTACATTCCAAGCGAGATACAACTGACACAAAGTCCAATTGGTTCTTTGCTTATCAGAAAATTTTGAAAGCAGTGAATTGCCTTTAAATAGTCAACAACTATAGCTTTAAATCGCGTGATTTGAATTAATTGGTAATTTTCACGTGACATTTTGTCACAGAATTTTTTTTCCCAATGAGCTGGTACGGTTGGCTCTGATACTTCATTGAGAGCCATTGTTTTACAATAGCCGTTCCTCCTAATTGCTAAGTTAGTTTAGTCTTACACACACGTACACCGATCCGTTTTTTTCTATAAAACTGCAATTGATGCGCAGCAGAAAAAGTCCAACAAATCAAATAACTCCGGAACATGTGTCTTTGGTTCTATATCTAATGCAATGGTATTGTAATTTTATCTTTTATTATGCCAAAATATTCAAAATAAAAGGCAAAAAGTGAAGAAGCATCATTACGCAGTAAATTTGTAACGCAGTAATTTTAAAACGGGATCGGATTTTCCGTCTCCAACTTTTGATTGCCTGGCAGGCAATCTTGAATCAACAAATCACCAAAAACAACAACGGCCGCTTGGATCCACCGAGAGTACCAAACTTGAGCAAGAAGGCATTGGCAACAAGAACAGAGGTTGAGATTCTTTGCAGTGATAACAATGCTTAGAGGGAATTTCCCCCTAGATAATTATCGAATTACCTCAGAAAGTTTGCAACCAATCCGGCAGCTTAAGCGTAAACTAAAAGCAACTTTACTGTTACCCTCCGCACAATGCAGTTCTCTGCCTCGACTTGTCGATGGCTAATCGACACACTTTTCAGCCCACACATTTTTTTTCTCTACTTCGTTACAAGTCATTCAACTCTTCTGGGTAAAATAATTAATTTTTGTCGAAGTCCTCGAAAAAAATCACTCTTGTTCTCAAACTCCGTGTAATTAGCTTAAAATTAGGTGATTTTGTTTGCAGTAAACAAATCGTTACTTAAATCAAAATGTAAAAAAAAATCACTGATTGCTAAACGATAATTTAGTTAAATTTTCCAACAGCCAAAAAACTAGTTGTTTGAGAATTTTCAAGTGACATTTGTCAAAAAATGCTATCCCTGATGATATTCTACGGTTGACTGTGTGACTTCATTGGAAGCCATTATTTTATATTAGCAGTTGCTCCTATCTATTAGGTAACTGTAGATTTACACATCCGCAGACGGAAGTGACTTTTTTCGATAAACTGTCACTGATACGCAGCAGAAAATCCCCAACATTTTTGAAACCTCTGCAACATGTGTCGAAAATAGTTACTGTGTTTTCTTGCCGCCACGACCCCTGTCAGAATATTTTAGCGGAGCAGTGGTACATACAATACAAAACGTTAAAAAATTTTATTAGATTTTCATTTGTGCCCCTGGACGCACATTATTTGAGCTTATTGGACGCACATTATTTGCAACCCAAACTCAACTGCCATATTTTACATAACGAAGTAATATGTAAAGACATGTGCTTTGTAACTCGGGGAGGGGGGATAAATAACTTTGTTCAGGGCTAACATGGCAAATCCCATTTTAGTGCTATCTGTTGCAATAGTATTATGACTTTATCTTTGTTTATACCAAAATATTTAATCAACCGATCAGACTACGCCAACTGGCAAAAAGCATAAACTATCATTATGAAAATGCACTAAATTTGTAAAAAAAAATCACGTTTTTTGTCTCCGCTAGGATGTGACCCACTGTCTGGTGATTGAGGCCAAGCAGCAGATGAATTGCCGCAAATAACAACATGCTTAGCTCACTACGGCGGCTCAACATTAAGCTTTATTGCTCTAGCAGTGATTGTCAAAAATTAGCTCATTTGCATTGTTCAATGATACATAAAACTATGCACTGTACTTGATAGTAGTGACTGTAAATAAGTACTTGTTTTTAACGCAATATCTCCTTATCCATACGAACTTCTACTCTCAAAGAAAGCAATTGTTTCGTAAACATCTGGAGGAGAGGCCTTCAACTGATTGAAAAATTAACTCATTTAAAATTGTTTTTTTCTCAAAATTGACAGGCAACAGTTGAAAAATGATCAGTTTTGTACATTTACTACCCCTAGACCGTAACTCTGTGACGTGTTTCACTAATTCATGTTTCTTTTCGCTGACTGTTAACCCAAACATGATCACAAATACATCACCAAAAACAAAGTTTACAGATAAGCTTGGACTTTTATTATTTAATCTAGTGTTTCAATCTCTAACGGGATTATTTTTCGCACCCAGCAGTAACAATTCTAATGAGAAAAGAGAGGAGGTATGATGAGGTCGCTTTTTCACTTTCAATCGTTTCTTCCAGTAGTTCAGTTTGTTTTCAGTCTATTGACCAGCGCTACAATGCCTCGATTATCAGAACAGAGAGAGCACCAAAAAGACATGAGAAAAAATCCGTGGAACCAGGCTAAAAGGGAAATTTACTGTAACATAACTCCAAAACGAGGGTTACCTCCTGTATTGTTACAGTCAATTGCTGTAGGTTATAACTCTGTGAAGTATTCCACGGGCGCTTTTTCTGATCATTCAACATCACCATATATGTTTGCTTAACTGCCTAATTGACAAATAACTTTGACATTTCTTTTCAAGGCACGACAATGGCTGAAAAATTTGAACATGACCCCGCATTAGTTCTCTTTCACATTCTACAATTTCGCGACTTTGAAAAAAAAAGATTAACTCTTTAGCTGTTTGGAGGTTCTTTTTCACGCTTGCATCTTTATCTACTGCTGTTGAACAGTAGAACTCATTGCACTGCTGAAAACCAACTTTCATAATTCGTCTTTACCGTCAGGAATAATTTATATACAATTTCTTGTTATCTCCTTACCTCTTCTCATTTTTATGTGGTTTTAATTTTTGCTCCGACTAAATCGGTCTCATGTTTTGAGGTATTGAAATTCCTCAAGCAAGCGTTGAGATGTAGGTCGCTCATTAAACAGCATATAAAAATTCTTTTTCCCCAGCATTAATTTTCTTAGATCTGATTATTGCGTTGAATGATAACCTATAAACCCTAAAGATGATAACATAATTGCCAATACGTCACCAAACTAAAATTTACAGAAAAGCTGGGACTTTTTATTAAATCCTGTTTAATCTCTGATGGGATTGCTGTTTGCAATATTGCGAGCTGTCAAAAGTAAATTATACTGACAGAAGACGGGAGGTAAGATGAGGTCCCTTGTTTTTCACTTACATCCGTTTTTTCTCGTATTTCAATTTGTTTCCAGACTATTAACCAGACTGGCCGTGCCTAGAAAATCAGTACAAAGAGCGCACCAAAAAGACCTAAAAAAGAATCCGAATATCCCGGCGAAAAAAAAAATATGCTATAGCATAATTTAATGTTTTAGTTAGTTATATGTACACTATGGTACCAAAAAGTTAATTATATAGTACAATTTGTGTTCCTCGTGGGTTGCTCAGTAATCTTGATGTGCAATGAGACAAAACAGGTTCTTATTTCGAAGTAGTAACGAGATACCATTCGCGTTTTTCTCCGCTCACATAGAAACGGTGGTCAACGCGCTTTGTTCTTTTTTCACCACGCTCTTGTGATTCGAAACGCAAAATTATTCATCGTCAAAAAACGCAAAGTATTTCAGCTGAAAGACAAAATGTAATGTACAGGGTGCACAAAAAACTGAAAAATAATTAACATAAAAGTTTTCTTCAAAAAATATAAAATTACTTATCGACGACAAACACTAAAAATTCGAAAGAGTCCGGACATGAGGTCATCGATGTATTTGGCTCAACCCAATTAGATGGACTAGAAATTGTTATAAAATGTCGTAGCACGCTAACGGTTCTACTTAACTCGGAAATGATAAGAGGTACGGAAAAAAGCCTTCTCAAGTGACTCTTTTTCAACAAGATCATCCTGGAGTGAGAACAAACAAAAACTATCATCAATTAGTTCGCGGGAAAATGAAAGGGGTACTGTAATGGCCACCATATGGGGTCCTGTTTTCATTTAGCAAGGGGTCCTGTTTTCATTCAAACAGAAAATGTTAGGGCAATTTTGAAGCAGTAATTTTAAGAACAAACAGTTTTTCGGGAAAAATTAGGAGAAAAACAAAATTGATGATGATGTGGTTAGAGTTTGCTACAAAATGCCTACTTAACGTTTGAAAGGCTGAAGCGGCGATCAGTTGTTATTGCAGTACTAATTTGTACCTAAATGCTTTTGAAGTTTTTCTGGTGCTCTTTTTTTTAAAAAAGTTTTGTAGTCTGGTGTGTGTGCAGCTTTTTTGATATCAATTATGTAAGTGCACATGTATAAATTATATCAAAAAGCTTATAAAAACGTATACATAGATTATCAGACTGAATCCCAATGAAAAAATGCCCAGAACACATCAAACAAAAAATTTTTTTACTTAGTACAATTGATCAACGGGTCTAGGAAATAATTCCCCGCGGAAAAGAACCCACTTAACTTTAGATAGGAAACAAACCCCCACGGAAATAAACCCCATTTTGAAATTGAATTTCGGTGGCGATAATTTGTTCGGTTGTGATAGTTTCATATCAAGTCCCACGGGCCACTGAGGCATGGCCAAACGGGCTAAATGCGCAGCTCTTTAATAGTAAAGTGGGGGTTTATTTCTGTGTGGGTTTATTTCTCATCTAAAATGAAGTGGGTTTTTTTCCGTGGATTTTTTTTCTGCAACCGCTGATCAACTATTTCATGGTTCTCAACTGCGCTTTCTGTAACTTCAAATATCACTGAGGACAAACTCTGCACAAATTTTTTGCTAATGTCCATTATTTCAAATCATTGTCCCGTTTTTCTAAAATGGAACTGATGCAATCGTTGAGATGTACATTGAACACTAATCTGCACATTGTTTGTTTTCCCGTCAGTTGTTATGTAAAATGATTATTGCCCAGTCTGATTAAAAATCTTGATCAAAAATATCAAAACCAAACCAAATTTTACACACAAGCTGGTGCGTTTAAAATTTAATCCAATGTTTCGAGCTCTAATGACAATAATGTTTGTTATTTTGCGAGCTACCAGCAGGAGGTAATGGTGAGGTCTGTTGTTTTTCAATCTTCCAAACGTTTTTTCGTATACCCCCCAAGCATGGTAATTATACCATAATGGGGGAGGGGGTGGCAATAATTTCGGGGGGGGGGGGGGGGAGGGCAGGCTATAATGGGAAAGACCCTAAGCTTATACAAAAACACACATCACAACAAAGTGATGCACAAAGTGATTAGCAAGAGTTTGTTGTGATGTGTGTTTTTGTGTAAGCTTGGGGTCTTTCCCATTATAGCCTGCCCTCCTCCCCCCCCCCCCCCCCGAAATTATTGCCACCCCCTCCCCCATTATAGTATAATTACCATGGTTGTCTCTCAAAGCGAAAAGATAAGATAATAGTGGTGATGAAAAAAGCACTTGCGTACGAGGGGTAAAGAAGAATCTGATCTTTTTCCTTATGTGCTCCCCCAGTACGTTATGCACCCCTCCCTAACCCCCCTAACCCCCCCCCCCCCAGTTACAGAGCCCGTGCCATTATTACATATTAAATTATTATGTAAAATATTGCACGTGCGTCGGGGGGGATGCAAATAATATGCACCCACTAAGCTGGGACTGGACGGGGGGGGGGCACAAGTTCAACGATGGATAGTCATTGCAAATGGAAAAGCAAATGAAAAAAGAACTGGTTTAATGGCTAAACAGAAGAAGCCAGCGAGGACGAGGTAAATGAATATGTGTAGAACCAAGGAGTGAAAATCGTCATACAAGAGCCGTTGTGCACTAAAACAACGTCGCACAACTTGTCCAGCAGAGTCAGTCAAATGTTACAGGTGCCGAAATCTAGGGCATCTAGGATTTTCCGGAGGAATTCATAAAAGAATTAATAAAAGTTGGGGACCAAGCTAGGAAAACGTTATTACTGACTTATGAAAAGACTTTAAAAGTCTAGTGGGGGGGGGGGTGGCTGTCAATATTGACTATAAATACACGGTCGAGCTTCCTAGTTAAAGTCGAGCTAATATATTTTCATGGGTCGGGCTAAAGTCTTTTCATAACGAAGAAAGTCCAGCTAAGGTTTTTCATGGGTCCATCACAAGTCATTTCAAACAAACAAGGTCGCCTTAAGGTCTTTTCATGAGTCCTTCATTAGTCTTCCCATAAGTCTGTTTCTTCTCAGAATTCCATTTTTTCTGCTTCTGCACATAAAGAAGCAGAACCGGAGAAAGACTAAATAGCTCTTTGCACCAGAGCAGTCCAACTTAAGAAACGGTTGGAAAACTGCCAAAAGCCTTGAGAATATTGACCAATCCTAAGATAAAAAGTTTTGGCAGCTTGAGTATATAACCACATTACCCGATTTGTTGAAACCAGCTAGTTTAAGTGTATTAAGTCCTGGTCCAATTAGAAAAAAAACGAAATTTTGTCATTATTCAGTTCGTTTTCCATTCCAAAATTATGAGCTACCTTTTTTAAACATCTGGCAGGTTTTTGAGGGATTTGTGGTTCTTCTGAATCGTAGAAGATAAAGAAGCATACATGTTCACTACGTTATATGCAAAATTTCACGTAAAAGTTTAATGGCAAAAACGCAGACTTATAAAAAGACCAATGATGGACCAATGAAAAGACTTTAACTCGACTTTGTTTGCAAACATTGTCTCGAGCTTAAGTCCAGCCCAAATTTTGGGTCGATACAAAGTCTTGTAAAATTTTGGGTCCAGCTAAATCTTTTGCGAAAAAACTGAGTCGAACTCAAGTCCAGAATGTCTTAAAGTCCAGCTAAAAATTTTTTATAGCTCAAATGAGTCGAGTATGGGCTTTTCATACTACATTTTGGTCGAGCATTGTCTTTTCATAAGTCTGTAACTAGACCTGGGTATCTTCTGGTACAAAACTATCGAAGTGCCGGTTTACAAATCAGGTGCATGATTTTGGTTGAACACAAAAAAGCGAATGCAAGGAAAACATTTCAAAATTCACAAATGAGAACCAGGCGAAGAAACCACGGATTTTATCCCAGTTAAAATTGTGGAACATGGGCAGCTGAAAACAGAGTACCATACTTGAAAATGGATGCAACCAGTTAATCAAGAATTACACTATTACAAAGCCAAATGCCGGAGATGACGAGGAAACGGGGGATTGCCCAGGGGTAGATTGCACAATGATAGTAGCAGCGACAGAAGTGGACACATAGATTAAAAAAAACTTAATAATATATTTTGAATATATAAAAAACAATTGTCAAAAGTAAAGGGCCGCGTATCTCAAATGGATTGAAAGAAAAAGTGAAATTGAATCAGACTGGAACGAGTTCAAAATGCGGTCAAACAGACATGCAGCGAAGACCGTAATTCCACGGTAGTTGCAACAAAAAACTAAAAAAATAATATAGAAAGATTAGTCAGTAATTTATTTGAAGTTATCAACCAGAATGAAACGTTCATGTATTAAGGGGCAAAACCTGAAGTAAAATTTTGTACTTTGCTTAGGCTGACTAGATAGGGACCGACTAGCGCACAAAACTATAACGAAATGAAAGGAGTGTTTTGATGGCTCTCAGATTTCTATTGGAGGGTTCTTTTGTCCCCAAGCTGCTCTTGTCGGCTGTAAGACACTCCAGTTGGAATAATTATTAGATTCGAGTAACCAAACAACATTAAATGAATGAATAAGAAATGCTAAAGATCACAAAATTAAACAATTTTAAACAACTTTAACTTTGTGGGCCAAATTCACAACTAAAGAGCTATTCTTCTTTATCGCAACAGAATTTCTCACCACAAGAAGTACTCCAATTAGCTCTCAATTAAGCCGCTTAGTCTAACTGCGGCTCTCCGGTTTTCTCTGGTGTTCTGAATTTATCAAGTCAGTTCAACTCTCTCAACAATGTTTTCGTTATCACATCTTATCTACAGGGCAAATTCTAAGCTACAACTATGTTAGGGTACTGTTTTGTTAATGTAGTGGCTCTACTCTTTAGTAACGTATCAAGCAACAACGTAAAAGAGTGATCAAAATAAAAGAATCTGTTCACTTCGCATTACGGACCACATTAGTTATGTCTTTCTTACGTAAATTTTGTAATGAATTCAAATGAGCAATTGAATGACCTGAACGCCTTCTTCACACATTGCTGACTTCTACCCCAGCCATTCAAATTAAAACAAAAGATGTATAAGACTTAAGATACCACCAATTTATCAATTTGTCGACCACTCAACTAAAAAAAATTAGCCTTTTTTGAAAGTTTAAAGTCTCCCCGGTATCTATAAAACAGATAACCAAAACATACAACGATGGAATTTGCGCCAAGGTTTGTACTTACTAAAACCAAGTTTGATCACGCTGAGGTAAACACCTGACGAAAACTAATTTTTATAAACCTGGTCCCCCAGAAAGTCCATTTTGCATCCGATCATCACATACGTCCACCAGTTTTTGTTCCACATAAATCAGGCTTGCGACATGGAGTTGAATCGCAAGCCAACAGTCTTGCTAACAACTTGTAGGAAACCCATTTTCGAAACTCAAGTTCTGTGAATTTCAACTGCAAAACTATGTGATAAAGTAGGATTTCCCAAATTCTACACTCTTCCTATCTACACTATTATTCTCACGATTTATTGCTAAAAACTGGCATTTGACCTAAATCTTAACCAACCTTAATCTTGAAATGTTCTGCTTGTTTTGTTGAGACATATAGTCTCCCTTATCAGATAACGAGTATTAATACTACATCAACGTATTACTCTGGAACATTTTTCAACTTTCCAGCAACTGAATTCAAATCAACAAAGGCTAAAAATAATAGAAGGGTTACGCAAACTAAAAAATTGTCTCTGTTTATAGATACAACACAAATAACAACTAATAGTGAGGCAACTCAATAACACTTTCTGCTAAGTCTTATCTACACAATAGCTGGTTAGTTGAATCACCAATTTTTTCATCATTTACCCAGGCCAATTAGTCACCCGGACAATTTTGTAACTATCAATTAAAATAAATCCTTTACTCAACTATCTAGGCGTATCAGGAGGTTCATATAACAAACTATGCAACTATTGAGCTCTGCCTCATATTCCAAAAACCAGGTTTCTGTATTTAACCACTGATACTCCATGCAACCTCTACCAGTTACTGTTTGAATCACAATATCGAGCAATAAATTCGCCACATAAACAAATTTAACACCTTAGTCAAATTTTCGGATTAACTTTAGCACTTTAACGACCAGTGGTTAGACACAAAAACTAATTTGAAACACAAGATTATAAACTTAAATAGTAAGAAGCTATCGTGCTGAAGACTATGAAACCGACAGCACTTACTAAAATTTTTTCTTCCTTCGATGCTTGAAGGGATGTCCTCCCATCTTCCCACTGGACGGCCACCTCACAATTGCAGGTGTTCTCCTTCCTCCAGCACCACCTCCTTGTCATATTCAGCCTGCTCCATCTCTCCTTCCGAATTGTCTGAGACCTCATTGTCTCGTGAGAAATTGAGTCTCCACAACGGTTGAAACAGACTACTCTCTGTTAGAAGTCCCCCCTTCTGCTGTGGACATCGCCCATCGATCCCATCAGCGCATAAGGCAGTTCCATTACTGACTAAGACTCCCCTTTCTGTTGTAGAAAACATCAATTGTGCTATCAACAGTGGGAACCACACAATAAGCAATGAATCAACCTCCTCGCTTCTGCTTCCAAAGTTATTTGAATACCTCAAAGAAAAAGCATAACGTTATTTTCGAGGGCCTTGGCCCCGACTAACACAGTTAAACGCCGCTTCCAATTAACGTTTTTAACTCATCTCTCTTTGCTTCTTTCATTTTCCTCTATCTCCCCAGTTCTAGAAATCAAGGGAGTCTCCAAATGTCGGCCTTCGACTCTCTTTTGGGAAAAGTCCTCAACATACTCCGATTCTTCTAAGTGACCTCCAACTTCACTCGCAAGCAGGAGCCAAAAATCTGAGTACTTGGCTGT
Source organism: Convolutriloba macropyga (assembly GCF_964194025.1). NCBI lineage: Eukaryota > Metazoa > Xenacoelomorpha > Acoela > Convolutidae > Convolutriloba > Convolutriloba macropyga. Next base: position 53,678,424 of record NC_134469.1, read on the forward strand.
AGTTACACATAGTCCATTGCCACTCAAGTCATTAGGACTGTTCTCATCCTCAACATCACTCACTTTGCTAACAACTTATAGTTCTATCACTCTAATTGCTTATGGTGTGCTTCCTTGCTCTTGCTCACGCGACTGTCCTAACTTTCTGATATACTGCTGTGAATACACTCCCTCAAAGCTCCTTTCTGTGCGCTTACTAAGCCCGAACTGACTTCTTCTTCATCCGTCTCCTCCCATGCAAATCAATAATCATTTTCTCTGTCTCGCGTAGGTTTTCTACCTTTATTTGCCAATTCTCTTTCACAGTTGGTCCCCAAAGTAAATTTTCTCATGATTAACTCCTAGCAACCCAATCATAAACTCGAATGCGCGTTTGTTTAAACCTGAATGTTCAAAAATACAGGTGCATTTCGATGCTCTACTACTACAAGGAACAAACGCCGACAGTTTCCTTTACTCAATTAGAACGATTGGTTGGATAGCATCTGCTGAAACAACATCTGTTGCTATTTGACTGCTCTTACTCATATCCTTTTCTTCCTTTAATTCCCTTATCCCACTATACAACTTTTATGACTGAAGAACAATACTGCCTAATCCGCGTACAATACTGCTATTCGGTTCTCCTGCTAAATTCAGAGAATCGTGGTCAATTTTTATCTTCCAATTTTCATCTTACAGGTGCATTTCGATGCTCTACAACTACAAGGAACAAACGCCGACAGTTTCCTTTACTCACTTAGGACGATTGGTTGGATAGCATCTGCTGAAACAACATCTGTTGCTATTTGACTGCTCTCGCTCATATCCTTTTCCTCCTTTAGTCCCTTATCCTGCTCTACAACTTTTATTACTGAAGAACAATACTGCTTAATCCGCGTACAAAACTGCCATTCTGTTCTACTGCTAAATTCAGAGAATCGTTGTCAATTTTCATCTTCGATTTTCATCTTTACGATTAGTTAACATCAGAACGAGCAACAACTCTAAACAGCTAAACATTTTTTGAAAATAATGCCTTGAGAAACGACGGCTGATCTTCAATTTGTAAATCACCTCGCCTATCCTTGACCTCATTACTTCTTTCCTCCCCAAACCCAAATTCTTAAACTTTAGGATCCACCAGTGGATTAAAAACTACACACTATTTTGGCCGTTTTGCTTTGAGGGCAACCGGGGTGTAAACCCAATCAGTCTGTCTAGAAATTTCTCCAATTTTATTTGTGAGTCTATACATCGCCAGGGTCCAAAAGTGACGCTTGCGGGACGAACGGAACGGTTACTTTTCCTTCTGACTTTATTTTTGTTTCAAAAAGACTGCTTTTCATCTCTACTAGGTACACAGCCGCCTTTCTGAACTATACATGCGACTTCTTCAATTACGGTGTCGATCTTTTGATTCAAATTAGCTCTAAGATTGTCCTCAGCTAGGCATCCCTCAAAAATTCTTTGAATGGACTGTATACCTTTTGTATCATTTTCACCGAATCCTGCTAGAGACAAGAACTCACGTGCCATGAGAAGTACTTCATTAAGGCTTTTCTCTTAATTACATCCAAAGAAGCCAGGAGGAAACTCAGTTTACTCATCCTCAATGCCCTCTTACTCCAAACCACTCATGAATAGACAGTCATCTAATGCATCGTTTGATGACGAACGGTCTACATAGAATTCGAATCCCTCAGGCGTGAATGCTTTCTCCGACTTTGACAAGAAGTTTTCCCTACTCTCCTCCTGTAGTCTTCTCTCTTTGTCGGTCTCTATATTAACCTGCGTCAGCGTCTCACGGCGCTGCCTTTCCTCCTCTTCCTTTTCAACTCATGACTTTAACTATCTATCCCCCAATTCTTCTTCTTCATCAAACTTTTTGCATTGTTCACCTCTATCACACATATTTGTTTTCTCGACAAGCTTCTTCGTCAAAAATTTTAATTGACTCCTTTTCGAACTCTGTAGAAGCATTATTTGTCCCGAGCCATTCAATATGGATCTCAATTATTTCCTGTCCGGTTTATTGATCGTACCGATACCCTATACCTACTTGCTCTTCCCTGTTTACTTCTCCCAACATACACAGACTTAATTTTTCTGCTTGCTCTGCATTCAATTGTAGCAAATCTATCACGCTCTGGAAGTTTCTCATTGCTACATCTTGGTTACTACATATTGTTCTCACTAATTCCGAACCAAATTCACCGAGCTAAAGATCTCTGAGTTCTCGCTTAAGGTGTCTTTTATCCTGCCTTCTGCTTGACCATTCTCACTTTACAATTTTTCTTCCCTTACATTTCTTCCCCTGCTTCTAGACAGCCTCTTCTCAATAATGTCAAAGTATTGTCCTAACGACATTATCACTACACCGCTTTCCGACGACCAGAATCTGAAAGGCCAATGCGAAAACGCTTGCAGCGCTCATCCTCTCAATAGACAAAGCATCCCTTAGCTTCTCACGTCTGCTAAACCCAATTCTTCTACTCCTATCAGTAACTACCGTTCTTCTAACCTAACTTATTCTGCTTTGCCACTCTACGCTAAATTCCTGCTGCTGTTGAACCACCACTGGCCTCCTTTGCGAATTTTTCCTTGCTTTCTACTTCAGAGTTAAACTTTCCGACTCGCTTTCGTCCTGTGGGAAAAGAAAAAAAACCGGTGGAAATCTATCGCCTTCCCTTTCTCTCTCTCTCTCTCTCACTCTCTCTCTCTCTCTCTCTCTATCTCTCTCTCTTTCTCTCTCTCTCTACTCTATACCCACAAATCACAAACTTTACGCTCACAACTGTCAATTGCCAAAAACCAGCTTACCAACTTCCTGTTTCAAGCTCTTGATACATTGAAATGGCTTTTTTTCCTCAAGAACAACCAATTACTAACAAAAACAGTTTTACTGAACATGCTCTCAGTAAGCTTCTCTCACTTTAGACTTACCCTAAATCTCACTTTTCTCTACCTTGCCTCACAAACCTCTTGATCTCGGCCAAGTCCCTAAAACAACCTTTGCTAGGAAAGCCGATATTCTACTCATTTCTCTGCACAAACTCAGCCTTACGCATCTTACGCTCTTGACTCAGTCAAATCTCACTCTCTCAATCTACACTCAAGAAAAGCTCAGCGAAAACAATACCAACAGTCGAGCTCCAACTCAATTGAAAACTGCTCTGCACACTAGCACACACACACTCTCTCTCTCTCTCTTTGTCAAGATCTTAAATTGACTCTGTCCACGGTTTTCTCTTTCTTCCTCACTCGTCGTCGCACAAATCAATTTTCCTCCAGTCTCTTTTTGTTCGCACTTGCAAGGTCCAACTTCCAACAACCGTCAAACCACTCCAATGTCAAAGACTTGAGAGAGCCTACCCAGTAGCGCCTCTGTAGAATTTTGTATTTTGCATAGACTGACTAGCTGGGGACTGACTAGCAACCAAATCTCTAACAAATTGAAAGGGGGTTTCTTGATGGCTCTCAAACTTCTTGAGGAGGGTTCTTTTGTCACCATACTGCTGTTGTCGGCTGTAAAAAAATCTAGTTGGAATAATTAATGGATTCAAGTAATCAAATAACATCAAATGAAGGAACAAGAAATGCAAAAGATCACAAAATAACTCAAAATTCATCCACTGTTTTCTTTCATAAAAGGTGGCTCACAACTCTAACTTTGTGACCAAATTCACAAACAAAGAGACATTATTCTCTATGACAACAGAATTTCTCAGCACAAGAAGTACTCCATATAGCTCTCACTTAAGCTGCTTGATCCAACTGCGGTTCTCCGGTGTTCTCTGGTGTTCTGAATTTATCAAATCAGTTTAACTCTCTCAACAATGTTCTTATTCAACTTCTCTAGAGGTCAACTACTCAGCTACAGCTCTGTTATGATACTATTATGGTAATTCTGTGATTTTACTCCTTGGTAACTTATCAAGCAACAACGTACAAGAGTCATCAAAACAAAAGAATCTGTTCACTTCGCATTATGCACCACGTTAGTTATGTCTTTCTTACAAAAATTTTGTTAAAAATTCAAACGAGCAATTGAACGACCTGAAAGCCTTCTTTATAAATTGCTGGCTTCTGCTCAAGCTATTCAAAAGAAAAGAAAAGCCGTATCAGACTTATGACGCTACGAATGATTCAATCGGTCAACCACTCAACTCAAGAAAATTAGACATTTTTGAAGTTTAAAGTCCCCCGGTATCTGAAAAACAGATTCCTAAAACTAACAACAATGGAACTTGCACCAAGGTATGTACGTCCTCAAAACAAAGTTTGATCACGCTGAGGTAAATACCTGATGAAAACTAGTTTTTATGAACTTGGTCTCCCCAGAAAATCCATTTTGCATCCGATCAACATATACGTCCACCAGTTTTTGTTCCACATAAATCTGGCTTGCGAAATGGAGTTGAATCGCACGCCAACATTCTTACTAACAACTTGTAGGAAACCCATTTTCGAAACTCAAGTTCTGTGACTTTCAATTGCGAAACTTTGCGATAAAGTAGGATTTCCCAAATTCTACACTCTTCCTATCTTCACTGTTATTCTCACAAATTATTGCTAAAAACTGGCATTTGACCTAAATCTTAACTAACCTTAATCTTGAAATGTTCTGCTTGTCTTGTTGAGACATTTAGTCCCCCTTATCAGTAGGTTTTTCTCCATGCATACCTTACTTTTTCTTCATAAGTTCCACAACAAATCAAAACAGACTTATTCACTTAAGCTCGGCCTAGTAGACCAATTTGTGAAGCATAGCTATTAACAAATTAGTATTAAAGAATATCAATGTTACTCTAGAACATTTATCAAATTTACAGCAATTGAATTCAAATCGACAGTTACGGCTAAAACTACTTGAAGGATTACGCAAATTGAAAACTTTTGTCTGTTTATAGATGCAACAAATATAACAACTAATAAAGAAGCAATTCAAAACCACTTTCTGTTACGTCTTAAATACTCAATAATTGGTTAGTTGAACCAACGAACCTTTTCATTACCCGGCCATCTCACCAAAAATTCTATTTGAACAATTTAGTAATTATCAATTCAATTAAATCGGTTCAAATCCATACAGTATAGTGCGTATGGTTATTTTTTAAAAAAATCCAAGCAAGCTTTGTATTGTCACATTAATGCGATCATCGAAAACCGACAGTTATAGATTCCAGATTAAAGAAAAAGATACCAAATTTTTAAAAAGTGCTGTTGAATGTTTAAACCAAGAAAACAAATAACAAAAACTTAGATATGCGTCGTAAAACTCCTTTAATTTTATAATTTATTAAGGTGAGGTTGAAAAAACAGACGTTACTTTCAACAGACAAAATTTTCATCAAAATATAGGCTCAAGCCACCTATATAGCAAAGAGAGTCAAATGAACTATAGGATACCGTCAACAATTAAAATCGTACCGAAAGTGGAAGGAGTATCAGAATAATAAGTTTCATTTCTAACCAGATGACAGTTATTCTCCAATTTTCTTTTGTTATACTACTCGTTTATTTTTTGTCCTGAATGATATTTTCCATTTTTTGGATCTGTTTTGTTTTTGCCCCCCGTCCTTTATAACCAGTCTTTTTGCATCCCAAAATTATGTACTTTTTGATCCTTAGAGATCCCTTACTTTAGTCATTTCAAATTGCCGGCACCAATACAAGATTTGATAGATTTTCGTTACCGGTTGTCAAAGGAAATTATTGCCATAAAGACAATCCTATGAAAGATAAACGCAAAATAGTAAAACCGCATTATTATTTGTCTGCCTGGATTATGAGCCAATTTGAGTTACTGTAAATATGTCATTTTCAGATGTTCGCTGGATAATTAAATTGCGAATGCCGTTTGCGCGTAATTGTATGAAATGCAATTATTATGCTATAATGTGAAAGTGGGGGTGCAAATAGATGTGGGGGGTGGGTGCAAAACAGAATGGGTCTCATTTTATGGAGAAAAAGTCTTCATTAAGTATAAAAGTCTACTAATCTCTTATAAAGGAAAAGAACTGATTATAAAGTTTCCACCTTTAAAATTTTTCAAGCCTCAGAGTTACTCTATTGGCATTGTTTTTCATCTCACTATTAATACTGTTTTCGCTAAATTGCGAGACGTTCATTGTAGACAGTGAGGAAGGGACCTTAAACCTTCCGTCTGCCAATCTGCTCAACTAGACTTAGTTAATTGACCACTGCACCAAGTGAGATAAAGCTTTTAGTTTGTTTACTTTTAAATAAGACGTTAAACCTTTGATCTATTTTTGCAGTAATAGCAAATATACAGTGAAAATTCACTCAATTATACTAATTATAATAATTTTAATTTTTAATCAAAATTATACTAATCAACATAATAAAACCACGACTTTGAAATCGCACCGTGTACATGTGCTTAGATTCAGATATAAATCCCGATTTAAATTCTATAGTTGGTTTTAAACCGTATTTACCATTTCACTGTTTCACTGTTCGGGTTTTATTGATGCCTTGAAGATTTGCAGCAAAAAATGAGAGCGTTATAGTTAACATTTCAGATTTGCATAATCTGAAAAGCATAGCCGGTCGAAATAGCTGCGAAATAAATTTACCAACCGTATATTGCGGATAGCTGAAATAGCTGCGAAAAAAATTGTCAGCGGTATATTGCAGATAGAAACGCATAGATATGAGTTGAGAAGTAGTTGCTTCTGTTTAAAAGCTATCTAGAAAACTTGGCGATAAAAAAATTCAGACCACAAGAGCCAGGAATATTTATTACACTTAAGGGCTCCTTCGAGATAAGTAACGTATGACCGAAATCTAATCATGCAAATGGCAAAAAGACCTTGACTATATGCCGTTATGTATGACGACACGCGCGCAAAAGCCGTCAATTAGAGAAAAACTAGATTTTGTCAGATTTGCTAAGTGAACAAACATAAAACGAACAAAGCGCAAGACGACAAAGAACAGGTCAGTCCTAAAGCAAAAACCCGGAGCAGACAAATGGAACATTACAAGCCAGGGAAGTAACATTTAAATTCATAAATTTAGAAAAACCAGCAAAAAAATTGAAATCTATATGAAATCTTGTGATTCAAATACAAGAGAAAAACAGAAGACATCGAAAACATCAATGATGAAAAAATTTGAACCAGCAAGAACTAAATATACGCTGATGAATCTTCATGTATGTATGTATCTTGAGACCCAAAAAACAAAGCTAATATTGACGAAAGAACTCAGCATTAAGAGGTTTGTCTGAAACATGCAGGAAAAACTACGAGTTCTGCAATTTAAAAAGGCTTAAATCAATGGAAATTTGGCTAACTTTTTTAAACAAACAGTTTTAATATCAAATTATTATTTTGAAAAATCCACAAAATACTTGCAGTTAAGAAGAAAACTTGTTGGACATCAATTAGACAATCAGAGGGCAAAAACGTTAACAAATTTGAAAAAATTAGCAAATATGAATCAAACGCTTCTAAAATTGTTGTAGCAACTATCCTCGAAACCAAATTTGCACTGCTAAAAAATATCTCTTATTCAAGCCGTAAAAATTTCGTTGGCGCATAAAAGCGCAAAAACTCGCAAAGATTTTTTAAAACAAAAATTGTAAACTTCTAAATTCACTAACCTTTTCTCCAATTGAAACTATTGAACCATAGACCTGAAAACAGACATGAAAGCAGATCTAGATGAACAAAAATCTCTATTGATTGGGAACAAAGAAAAATCGAAGACCATTTAAAAACACTCAAACGGTCAAAAAAAAACAAAAACTGCACAGTTTGGGGCTCAAAGTTTCAAAAGCAAGGTTTTCAAGTTGAATTTAAGATTATTGAGCAATTTCAGGACACTCACTATGTACGTACATTTTCTCAACAAATACAGCACTATTCAAATTTCAATTGTCTCCTCTTCGTAACGCATAAGTCCATAGAGTATGCCTTAGACACATGTAAAATCATAACCGACTAACGTCAGGCGAATTGCTCTCAAACGACCGGCGGTTGGTTGGCTTCGTCAGCAGCTAGCAACGTTTTTGTGAGGCGAGCTTAAGCTTAATTCATGAGGGGTGAGGTAAGCACAGCGGGAGGGGGGTGGTGATTGAGAGGGTGTCTGATTGAGAGGGTGTCTGAACAGTTTCTGTGATTCGCATACTGGAAGACTATTGAGCGGAAAGGCTGTAAGAGAATTTAATGCCCGCTTGGCGATACTGAACAGGAAAGTTTAAATGGGCCAGACCAAAAATGAGTCAAGCAAAAAATCTTTAAAAAAGACCACCTGGACTAATATAAATGCAAAAAATTTTCTTTGAGAGCAATTAATTAAAAAAATATCGTATAGATAAGAGTTGAAAATTATTCGACGCTGCCTAAAAGGTATCTAGAAAACTTTCAGCGATAAATTAAAATCCACGCCAAAGAAGTTTTGTTATTAGGAATTTTTATTACTCTTAAGGGTTTCTTTGAACTTAAGTTCATTAAATTTCCTTGAGTGAGAAAAGTCACGAATGAGCAAAATCTAATCACGCAAATCACAAAAAAGGCCCCGACTAGGTGCAGTTTAATATAACGTCACGCACGCACAGGCTGTCAGGGTGAAGAAAATTCGACGTTTTCAGATAAGAACATCAAACCCGACCAGCAGGCACATTGAACATTACAACTCAAGGACGTAAAAGTTGGTTTAACAAAATTAGAAAAACGAGAAAAAGACATGAACACTGCATCAAATCGTGTGATTGGTATACAAAAGACCAATGTTAAACCAATTTGAACCAGCGAGAGAACTAAATATACGCTGATGAATCCTCTTGTATGTATGTATCTTGAGACCCAAAGAACGAAGCTAATATTGACAAAAGAACCCAGCATTAAGATATCGAGGTTTGTCTGACAACATGAAGGAAAGAAACGAGTTCTGCAATTAAAAAAGGGCTTAAATCAATAGAAATTTGGCTAATTTTTTTAACAAACTACTTTAAACCCAATTTATTACTTTGAAAAAACCAAAAAATACTTGCACTCAAGAAGAAAACTTGTTGGACATCAATTAGGCAGTCAGAGGGCAAAAACGTTAACAAAATTGAAAAAATTAGCAAAAAATGAACAAAACGATTCTAAATTGTTTGAGCAATTGTCTCTAAAACCAAATTTGCACTGCTGAAAAACAATATCCAATATTCAAGCCATGAAAAATTCGTTGACGCATAATAGCGCAAAAACTAGTAAAGATTTTTTAAAACAAAATTTTTAAAAACAACTGACTAACGTCGGGCGAATTGCTCTTAAACGACCGGCGGTTGCTTGGCTTCGTAAGCAACTAGCAAGGTTTTTGTGAGGTGAGCTTAAGCTTAATTCATGAGGTTTGAGGTGAGCACAGCGGGAGGGGGGTGGTGATTGAGAGGGGGTCTGATTTCTCCATAACAGTTTCTGTGAATCGCATACTGGAAGACTATTGTGCTGAAAGGCTGTAAGAGAATTGAATGCCCGCTTGGCGCTACTGAACACGAAAGTTTAAATGGGCCAGACCAAAAATGAGTCAAGCAAAAAATCTTTAAAAGAGACCACCTGGACTGATATAAATGCGAGAAATTTTCTTTGAGAGCAATTAATTAAAAAAAAATCGTATAGATGAGTTGAAAATTAATTGACGCTGCCTAAAAGCTGTCTAGAAAAATTAAGCGATAACTTTAAATCCACACCACGGAAGTTTTGTTAATAGGAATTTTTATTACTCTTAAGGGTTTCTTTGAACTTAAGTTCATTAAATTTCCTTGAGTGAGAAAAGTCACGAATGAGCAAAATCTAATCACGCAAATCACAAAAAAGGCCCCGACTAGGTGCAGTTAAATATGACGCCACGCACGCAGAGGCTGTCAGTGAGAAGAAAATTCGACGTTTTCAGATTAAAACAACAAACCCGACCAGCAGGCAAATTGAACATTACAAACCAAGGAAGTAAAAATTGGTTTAACAAAATTAGAAAAACGAGAAAAAGACATGAACACTGCATGAAATCGTGTGATTGGTATACAAAAGACAAGCAGAAGACGTCAAAACCATCAATGATTAACAAATTTGAACCAGCGAGAGCTAAATATACGCTGATGAATCTTTATGTATGTATGTATCTTGAGACCCAAAGAACGAAGCTAATATTGACGAAAGAACCATGCATTAAGATATCGAGGTTTGTCTGACAACATGAAGGAAAAAAACGAGTTCTGCAATTTAAAAAAGGCTTAAATCAATAGAAATTTGGCTAACTTCTTTAACAAACAACTTTAAACCCAATTTATTAATTTGAAAAAACCACTAAATACTTGCACTCAAGAAGAAAACTTGTTGGACATCAATTAGGCAGTCAGAGGGCAAAAACGTTAACAAAATTGAAAAACTAGCAAAAATGAATGAAACGCTTCTAAATTGTTTGAGCAATTATCCCTGAAACCAAATTTGCACCTCTAAAAACAGTATCTAAAATTCAAGCCATGAAAATTTTGTTGACGCATAATAGCGCAAAAACTAGTACAGATTTTTTAAAACAAAAATTTTTAAAACATAACCGACAAACGTCGGGCGAATTCCTCTCAAACGACCGGCGGATGGTTGGCTTCATCAGCTGCTAGCAACGTTTTTGTGAGGTGAACTTAAGCTTAATTCATGAGGGGTGTGGTGAGCACAGCGGGAGGGGGGTGGTGATTGAGAAGGGGTTTGATTTCTCCATAACAGTTTCTGTGAATCGCATGCTGGAAGACTATTGTGCTGAAAGGCTGTAAGAGAATTGAATGCCCGCTTGGCGCTACTGAACACGAAAATATAAATGGGCCAGATCAAAAATGAGTCAAGCAAAAAATTTTTAAAAAGAACAAGTGGACAAATACAATTGCAAAAATTTTTCTTTGAGAGCAATTAGTTTAAAAAAAATCGTATAGATATGAGTTGAAAATTAGTCGACACTGCCTGAAAGCTATCTATAAAACTTGAGCGATGAATTATAATTCACTCCACAGAAAATTCGTTATTAGGAATTTTTGTTACACCTAAGGGTTTCCTTGAACTTAAGTTCATGAAATTACCTTGAGTGAGATAAGTTACGAATGAGCAATATCTAATCACGCAAATGACAAAAAGGCCCTGACTAGGTGCAGTTAAATATGACGTCACGCACGCAAAGGCTGTCAGTGAGAAGAAATTTAGACGTTTTCAGATTGAATCCCCGAACCCGACCAGCAGGCAAATTGAACATTACAAACCAAGGAAGTAAAAATTGGTTTAACAAAATTAGAAAAACGAGAAAAAGACATGAACACTGCATGAAATCGTGTGATTGGTATACAAAAGACAAGCAGAAGACGTCAAAACCATCAATGTATAACAAATTTGAACCAGCGAGAGCTAAATATACGCTGATTAATCTTTATGTATGTATGTATCTTGAGACCCAAAGAACGAAGCTAATATTGACGAAAGAACCATGCATTAAGATATCGAGGTTTGTCTGACAACATGAAGGAAAAAAACGAGTTCTGCAATTTAAAAAAGGCTTAAATCAATAGAAATTTGGCTAACTTCTTTAACAAACAACTTTAAACCCAATTTATTAATTTGAAAAAACCACTAAATACTTGCACTCAAGAAGAAAACTTGTTGGACATCAATTAGGCAGTCAGAGGGCAAAAACGTTAACAAAATTGAAAAACTAGCAAAAATGAATGAAACGCTTCTAAATTGTTTGAGCAATTATCCCCGAAACCAAATTTGCACCTCTAAAAACAGTATCTAAAATTCAAGCCATGAAAATTTTGTTGACGCATAATAGCGCAAAAACTAGTACAGATTTTTTAAAACAAAAATTTTTAAAACATAACCGACAAACGTCGGGCGAATTCCTCTCAAACGACCGGCGGATGGTTGGCTTCGTCAGCTGCTAGCAACGTTTTTGTGAGGTGAACTTAAGCTTAATTCATGAGGGGTGAGGTGAGCACAGCGGGAGGGGGGTGGTGATTGAGAAGGGGTTTGATTTCTCCATAACAGTTTCTGTGAATCGCATGCTGGAAGACTATTGTGCTGAAAGGCTGTAAGAGAATTGAATGCCCGCTTGGCGCTACTGAACACGAAAATATAAATGGGCCAGACCAAAAATGAGTCAAGCAAAAAATTTTAAAAAGAACAAGTGGACAAATACAATTGCAAAAATTTTTCTTTGAGAGCAATTAATTTTTTAAAAAAATCGTATAGATATGAGTTGAAAATTAGTCGACACTGCCTGAAAGCTATCTATAAAACTTGAGCGATGAATTATAATTCACTCCACAGAAAATTCGTTATTAGGAATTTTTGTTACACCTAAGGGTTTCCTTGAACTTAAGTTCATGAAATTACCTTGAGTGAGAGAAGTTACGAATGAGCAATATCTAATCACGCAAATGACAAAAAGGCCCTGACTAGGTGCAGTTAAATATGACGTCACGCACGCAAAGGCTGTCAGTGAGAAGAAATTTAGACGTTTTCAGATTAAATCCCCGAACCCGACCAGCAGGCAAATTAAACATTACAAACCAAGGTAGTAAAATTTTGTTTCACAAAATTAGAAAAACGAGAAAAAGATATGAAACCTATATGGAATCGTGTAATTGGTATACAAAAGACTCGCAGAAGACATCAAAACCATCAATGTTGAAGAAATTTGAGCCAGCGAGAGACCTAAACATGCGCTGATGAATCTTCGTGTATGTATGTATGTTGAGACCCACAGAACAAAGCTAATATTGACAAAAGAACTCAGTATTAAGATAACGAGGTTTGTCTGACAACATGAAGGACAAAAATACGAGTTCTGCAATTTAAAAAAGGCATAAATCAATAGAAATTTGGCTATTTTTTTAGCAAACAACTTTAAAACCACATTATTACTTTGAACAAACCACGAAACACTTGCACTCAAGAAGAAAACTTGTTGGACATCAATTAGGCAGTCAGAGGGCAAAAACGTTAACAAACTTGAAAAAAATAGCTAAAATGAATGAAACGCTTCTAAATTGTTGGAGCAATTATCCTCGAAACCAAATTTGCGCCGCTAAAAAACAATATCAAATATTCAAGCCATGAAAAATTCGTGGACGCATAATAGCGCCAAAACTAGTAAAGATTTTTTAAACCAAAAATTTTTAAAAACATAACCGACCAACGTCGGGCGAATTCCTCTCAAACGACCAGCGGTTGCTTGGCTTCGTCAGCAGCTAGCAACGTTTCTGTGAGACGAGCTTAAGCTTAATCGATGAGGGGTAAGGTGAGCACAGCGGGAGGGGTGGTGATTGAGAGGGGGTCTGATTTCTCCATAACAGTTTCTGTGAATCGCATACTGGAAGACTATTGAGCTGAAAGGCTGTAAGAGCCTTGAGCGCCCGCGTGGCGCTACTTAATACGAAAGTTTAAATGGGCCAGACCAAAAATGGGTTAAGCAAAAAATCTTGAAGAACAAGTGGACAAATACAACTGCAAAAAACTTTCTTTGAGAGCAATTAATTTTAAAAAATCGTATAGATATGAGTTTAAAATTAGTCGACACTGCCTAAAAGCTATCTATAAAACTTTAGAAATACATTATAATTCACTCCACAGAAGCTTCGTTATTAGGAATGTTTATTACACTTAAGGATTTTTTGTTTCCTTGAACTTAAGTTTACAGCTGCTGAAAAGCTATCTAGAAAACTTTAAGCGATAAATTAAAATCCACACAACAGAATTTTCGTTATTAGGAATTTTTATTACACTTCTGGGTTTCTTTGAACTTAAGTTCATTAGATTTACTTGAGTGTGATAAGTCACGAATGAGCAAAATCTAATCACGCAAATGACAAATAGGCCCTGACTAGGTGCAGTTAAAGATGACGTCACGCACGCAAAGGCTATCAGTGAGAAGAAAATTAGACGTTTTCAGCATTACAAACCAAGGAAGTAAAATTTTGTTTCAAAAAATAAAACGAGAAAAAGATATGAAACCTACATGAAATCGTGTGACTGGTATACAAAAGACCAATGTTAAACCAATTTGAACCAGCGAGAGAACTAAATATACGCTGATGCATCCTCTTGTATGTATGTATCTTGAGACCCAAAGAACGAAGCTAATATTGACGAAAGAACCATGCATTAAGATATCGAGGTTTGTCTGACAACATGAAGTAAAAAAACGAGTTCTGCAATTTAAAAAAGGCTTAAATCAATAGAAATTTGGCTAATTTTTTTAACAAACAACTTTAAAACCAATTTATTGCTTTGAAAAAACCACAAAATACTTGCACTCAAGAAGAAAACTTGTTGGACATCAATTAGGCAGTCAGAGGGCAAAAACGTTAACAAAATTGAAAAAGTTAGCAAAGATGAATGAAACGCTTCTAAATTGTTGGAGCAATTATCACTGAAACCAAATTTCCACCGCTAAAAAACAATATTCTAAATTCAAGCCATAAAAAATTCTTTGACGCTTTATAGCGCAAAAACTCGTAAAGACTTTTTTCAACAAAAATTTGTAAAAACATAACCGACTAACGTCGCGCGAAATTCTCTCAAACGACCAGCGGATGAATGGCTTCGTCAGCAGCTAGCAACGTTTTTGTGAGGCGAGCTCAAGCTTAACTGATGAGGGGTGAGTTGAGCACAGCGGGAGGGGTGTTGTGATTGAGAGGGGGTCTGATTTCTCCATAAGTGTCTGTGAATCGCATACTGGAAGACTATCGAGATGAAAGGCTGTAAGACAATTTAATGGATGCTTGGCGCTACGGAACACAAAAGTTTATATGGGCCAGACCAAAAATGAGTCAAGCAAAACATTTTTAAAAAGAACAAGTGGACAAATACAATTGCAAAAAACTTTCTTTGAGAGCAATTAATTTTAAAAAATCGTATAGATATGAGTTTAAACTTAGTCGACACTGACAAAAAGCTATCCATAAAACTTTAGCGATAAATTAAAATTCTTTCCACAGAAGCTTCGTTATTAGGAATGTTTATTACACTTAAGGATTTTTTTGTTTCTTTGAACTTAAGTTAACAGCTCTCGAAAAGCTATCTAGAAAACTTTAAGCGATAAATTAAAATCCACACCACAGAAGTTTCGTTATTAGGAATTTTTATTACACTTCAGGGTTTCTTTGAACTTAAGTTCATTAGAGTTACTTGAGTGTGATAAGTCACGAATGAGCAAAATCTAATCACGCAAATGACAAAAAGGCCCTGACTAGTTGCAGTTAAAGATGACGTCACGCACGCAAAGGCTATCAATGAGAAGAAAATTAGACGTTTTCAGTTTGAAACCCCGAAACCGCCCAGCAGGCAAATTGAGCATTACAAACCAAGGAAGTAAAATTGTTTCAAAAAATAAGAAAAACGAGAAAAAGATATGAAACCTACATGAAATCGTGTGATTGGTATATAAAAGACAAGCAGAAGACATCAAAACCATCAATGTTGAAGAAATTTGAACCAGCGAGAGAATAAAATGTACGCTGAGGAATTTTCATGTATGCATGTATCTTGAGACTCATAGAACAAAGCTAATATTGACGAAAGAATCCAGCATTAAGATATTAGTTTGTCTGAAAACATGAAGGAAACAATTCGAGTTCTACAATTTAAAAAAGGCATAAATCAATAGAAATTTGGCTAAATTTTTTAAAAACAACTTTAAAACCAATTTTTTGCTGTGAAAAACCACAAAATACTTGCACTCCAGAAGAAAACTTGTTGGACATCAATTAGGCAGTCAGAGGGCAAAAACGTTAACAAAATTTAAAAAAATAGCAAAAATGAATGAAACGCTTCTAAATTGTTGGAGCAATTATCACGGAAACCAAATTTCCACTGCTAAAAACAATATCCTAAATTCAAGCCATAAAAAATTCTTTGATGCTTTATAGCGCAAAAACTCGTAAAGACTTTTCTCAACAAAAATTTGCAAAAACATAACCGACTAACGTCGCCCGAATTGCTCTCAAACGACCGGCGGATGGTTGGCTTCGTCAGCAGCTAGCAACGTTTTTGTGAGGCGAGCTTAAGCTTAACTGATGAGGGGTGAGTTGAGCACAGCGGGAGGGGAGTGGTGATTGAGAGGGGGTCTGATTTCTCCATAAGTGTCTGCGAATCGCATACTGGAAGACTATCGAGATGAAAGGCTGTAAGACAATTTAATTCATGCTTGGCGCTACTGAACACAAAAGTTTAAATGGGCCAGACCAAAAATGAGTCAAGCAAAAAATTTTTAAAAAGAACAGGTGGACAAATACAATTGCGAAAAACTTTCTTTGAGAGCAATTAATTAAAAAAAAAATCGTATAGATATGAGTTGAAAATTAATCGACGCTGCCTAAAAGCTGTCTAGAAAAATTAAGCGATAACTTTAAATCCACACCACAGAAGTTTTGTTATTAGGAATTTTTATTACTCTTAAGGGTTTCTTTGTACTTAAGTTCATTAAATTTCCTTGAGTGAGATAAGTCTCGTATGACCCAAATCTAATCACGGAAATGACAAAAAGTCCCTGACTATGTGCAGTTAAATAAGACTAGGTGCAAATATACAATTTAAAAAAGGCATAAATCAGGGGAAAAGTGGCTAATTTTTTTAAACAAACAGCTTCAAAACAAATTTATTACTTTAAAAATTCAACAATAAAATTGGATTTAAGAAGAAAACTTGTTGAGACAATCAGCGAGCAAAAACGGTAACAAATTTGAAAAAACTAGCAAATATGAATTAAACGCTTCTAAAGTTATTGGAGCAATTATCCTTGAACCCAAATTTCCACTGCTAAAAAAATATCCTATATTCAAGCTATAAAAGATTCGTTGACGCATAATAGCGCAAAAACTCGCAAAGATTAAAAAAAAATGTTAATTTCAAAATTGACTAACTTTTTTTTCAGTTGAAACTATTAAACCATAGACCTAAAAACCGACTTGAAAACAGATCTGGATGGAGAGAAATCTCTATCGATTGGGAACAAAGAAAAATCAAAGATCCATTTGAAAACATTCAAAGGGACAAAAAAACGAAAACTACAATTTGAGGCTCAAAGTTTCAAAAAGCAACGTTTTCAAGTTGAATTTGGGCTTTTTGAGCAACATCAGGACAATATGTACATAAAATATCAGCGATAAATTATAATTCACTCCACAGAAGCTTCGTTATTAGGAATGTTTATTACACTTAAGGATTTTTTTGTTTCTTTGAACTTAAGTTAACAGCTGCTTAAAAGCTATCTAGAAAACTTTAAGCGATAAATTAGAATCCACACTACAGAAGCTTTGTTATTAGGAAAGTTTATTACACTTAATGGTTTCTTTGAACTTAAGTTCATTAAATTTCCTTGAGTGAGATCAGTCACGAAAAAGCAAAATCCAATCACGCAAATGACAAAAAGGTCCTGACTAGGTGCAGTTAAATATGACATCACGCACGCAAAGGCTGTCAGTGAGAAGAAAATTAGATGTTTTCAGATTGAAATCCCTAACCCGACCAGCAGGCAAATTGAACATTACAAACCAAGGAAGTACAATTTAGTTTCACAAAAACAGAGAAACGAGAAAAAAGATATGAAATTTACAAGAAATCGTGTATTGGTATACAAAAGACAAGCAGAAGACGTCAAAACATCAATGTTGAATAAATTTGAAACAGCAAGAGAACAAATTATACGCAAATGAATCTTGGTGTATGTATCTTCAGACCTAGTAACCATGCTAATATTGACGCAAAAATACAGCAGTAAGGTTTATAGGTCTGTCTGACTGCCGGAAAAAAATACAAAGTTCTGCCATTTAAAAAAAAGCATAATTCATTGGAAGTTTGGCTTATTTTTTTAACAAACAACTTCAAAACCAATCAATTTATAACTTTGAGAAATC
Source organism: Convolutriloba macropyga (assembly GCF_964194025.1). NCBI lineage: Eukaryota > Metazoa > Xenacoelomorpha > Acoela > Convolutidae > Convolutriloba > Convolutriloba macropyga. The sequence goes on from NC_134469.1 coordinate 53,696,314, forward strand.
CACAAAATGCACTTAGGAAGAAAACTTGTTGGACATTAATAAGACAATCAGAGCAACTATCCTCAAAACCCAAATTTCAGTGTTAAAAAACAATACCCCATATTGAAGCCAAAAAATTAACGGCCGCATATTAGTCCAAAAACTCAAAAAACATGTTTAAAAAACCTCAAAAAATTTGTTATCAAAATTGACATTTATTTTTTCATTCAATTGAAACCAATTCTACATGCAAAAAAACCTCTATTGATTTGAAATGACAAAAACTAAAGACCATTTCAAAACCGTCAAACAGAAACAAACTGCGCAATTTGGGGCTCGAAACTTCTAAAAGCAACTTTTTCAAGTGTAATTTAGGCCTTTTGATCAACTTCAGGAAACTATGTACTTAACAAATTTTCAATAAATACAGGCAGTATCCAACATTCAAGTGTATCCTGTTAGTAACGCATACTTTAGAGTATGCCTTAAAAAGCAATTGTAAAAACATAACCGACTAGCGTCGCGCGAATTGCTCTCAACCGGCGATTGGTTGGCTTCATCGGCAGCTAGCCACGTTCTTGAGGCAAGGTTTAGCTTAATTGAAGTGGCGTGAGGTGGTCGCAGCGATGGGGCAGCGAAGGTAGTGGTCTTTGGCTTCACGGGTCTCTAATAGACTGAACGATGTGCAGGGTGGGGATTGCGGTGTGGATTGAGAGGGAGCTGATTTCTCCAAAACAGTTTCTGTGAATCGCATACTTGGAGACTAGTTAGCTGAAAGGCTATAAGAAATTTTGCTGCCGGCTGGGAGCGAGTGCTGATCCTGTTTTTGAGGACGAGAAGTCAAATGGGTCAGACAAGAAACAGGTCATAAGAAAACTCGCATAAGGAAGACCAAGATAATTGCTACAAACTTCGATTGAGAGCAAATAATAAAAACCTAAAAAAAACCAGAAAACATAACCAACTAATGTCGGACGAATTGCTCTCAAACGACGGGCGAGCTGTTGGCTTTGTCAGTAGCTAGCGAAGGTTTATTTAGGCGTGTTAGCTTGGTTCGACTCTGCAACTTTTAGTTTCTAGCCTTGTTAGTAAATAATTCAAATAAAAAACTGATTTAAAACTTTGCAAATTATAAAAGAAAAGCTAGATTTCGCAGTGAAATTGTTCAAAACTATTTTTTTGTCTCTGGAGTTATGTCTAGTAACCCATCTGCAAGAGTTGAAAAGCTTCCTTGGCCAGTAATGATCGTTAAACTCAGAAAAGGACAAAAATATTTTAAAATTTTGAACATAATTGAAAATTTTGAAAATCTTCAATGTCTCAAGAGACTATCCAGTATCCGTATTTCAAGCTTTAAATAGTTTCACTGGCTCAAAGATCCATAAACTTGGAAAAATAATTTCCAAAAAATTGAAAATTAAACTTTACCAAAAAATTGCCAAAGCTGGAGTCATTAAAAATATTGATAACAAATCAATTAGCTCTAGAAACTTTGCGACAACTTATTATCAAACCTTGAACCCTGGTGCCAAAAAAAGATTAAAAAAATCGAACAGATTAAAAAAACTTTTCTAAAAATTGCAAATATATATTTTTTAAAATTGCCGATATTATAATCTTGAAAAACATACCATTACATCTAGAAGCTATGAAGTAACCTACATCAAACCCTAGAGGAGTTCAAAAGGCTCTTGAAGCTGGAGAAATCTAAAAAATGACAAAAAATTTAATACAAAATTGAAAAAAAAAATACGAGTTGCATAAAAAACTGCTAAATTTAGTGATAAAAGTTGAAAACTAATCCACGGCCAAAAACCATTTTTCAGCAAGTTATTAAGAAACCTTAAAGAAAATAGTCTGTTAGGCTGAGAAACCTGAATAATGACAATAAATGTCAATTAACTGAAAAGAAATTGCAAGTTTTGTAAAAAAAAAATGCTAAAATTTGTGGTACTGAAATCTTGGAAAAACATTCCATTACATTTAGAAACTAAGCGGTAACCTACTGTCAAACCCTAGAGGAGGTTCCTGGACTCTTGAGGCTGAAGAAACCTAAAACCAAAAAAAAAGTTCGAAAAGCTTGAAAAAAAGCAAGTTTTATCAAAAAATCGCTGAAGTTTGTCATATTAAGAAGTTGAACGCTATTCCATGGCATAAGTTTTCAGTAACTTATTACCAAACGCTTAAGGACGTTTTCTGGCCCCTGTTGTGGGGGGGGGGTTGGGGTAATAGTGGGGGGTCAACTGTGGGGGTTTCTTCAATTTCTAAGAACCGCCCTTCACACCATAAGTATAAGTCTCTTAAACAGTTTGAGCTGAAAGGCTCTAAGAGCACTTAATGCCCGCTGGGCGCTGCCTGTCTATCCTGTTTTTGAAGACGAAAAGTCCAAAGCGTCAGACGAAAAATCGCTCAAGCAAAAAATTGCATAAAAAAGAGACCGACAGGACTAATATAATTGCTACTAACTTCGTTTGAGAGCAATTAACAGGAAACTCTGAAAATTACAAAATTAGAGATAAACAATTAATCAAATAGATTAATTTAACCAATTTTTTGAAAAGATTATAAGACTGACCCCCATTAAACGAAAAGGTCTCCAAAACTACTGGACAGCCTACCACGAAACTTAAATTGGTTACCACAACCTTATGATGGTACAAGAGCTTTTATTTAGCAACAATATTTACCTCGTATTAAGAACAATTGAGATCACTGCAAAATGAAGAACACAAGCTAGAAAAAGTCACTTCAGAAGTCAGAGAATGTTTAAGAACAAAACGCTCCAAAACGGTCAAGCAAAAATTTGCATAAAAAGAAACTCGTTTACAGTAATTGCTTCAAAGTTCGTACTAAAGCAATTAAAAAGACAGAGCACCAATACAATCCAATTCTCTGGATTGCGAAAAAAAAGGAACGCAATATAGCTACCACCAACTAACAGCCTCCAAGCTACAAAAATTAAGGAAAATTTTCCACAACTCGTAAGCGCTTATTTTGACATTCGCCACAAAACATGCACAGTACCGCCTACGTACTCGAAATTTGCGTTGAGAGCTTCTGCATTTTGACAGTTTGCTATACTAGCAGCTTTGATTACTAAATCCAGCCAACACACCATCGATTAATCGGATGTACATGTATAAGCAATTCTTTGGTACATATTACAACGCAACACACGTTACCAAGCACAAAAGGCAAAATAAAAAGAATATATTAGCTATCTATGAAATATAATGATATCTTGTTTGTCTCTTATCGGAGACTTTACGGATTCGAGTGTACAATTTATTTCAATTAGGGGAAATCGGTTCGAATCAAATAACAACGGGCACAAATGTTTGGTTTATTAATTCAGGTTATCACAGTTGAACAAATCGGACAGGTACTACTCATCAACGTGGAACGTCAATCAACTCGAAGTTTAAATTCATTTATGCAATAAATAATTCAATACAAGGATCTGCTGTAATTTCTCCCCATAAACACCTTTCTCAATGCGATATTAAAAACAGATAAATTGTTCAACGAAATTAAGATATGTTGTCCAACCTTTACGGTCATACGATCCCTTTCGCCATTATAATTCGATGAACAGATTTAGTTCTCTTTGCATTCCTAACATCGTCAAGAGCACGCTTTGGAAGACTGGTGCTTAATCAATTTAAAAACTACTTATGGGGAGTAAATCAAGATTTAAACGCAGTCGTTTTAGGGGTGTGTTTCGTTTCGTTTTGCCAATTATTCTTATGTCACATGTCAGAGATGATACATTCAGAATATCAGTTTAGAGGTTGAGCAAGAGGTGCAGAGAGAGGTCATAAATTAGAACTGTCGCACTTTTCCGGGAGTGTAGTTCTTGTCAATTACGGGCTCTTGCAAAAACATGTGTAGACACTTCTCGTTCTGAGCAAGAGGATGACCAGCAACTCTAAACAAGCGAAAATTAAACATACACATCCGTTGTGCACAATTTGTGCATGCGCATTTGTTATAGATGGATACATTCAGAATGGACCGTAAACATCTTTTCCACGCTTGTGGTAACATAGAAATCAAAATTCAATTTTAGAATCCCTTCTCATTTTTGAGATATTTTCAAGTTACCGACTTCTATGGAATTTGACCGGAAATTGAAATGCAGGAAAAGTTGCCGGACTATAAGAGCTGTTATCTTAATTCTTATCCGCTACCCAAAGATATGAGCACAAAAAATGGTCCTCGCCCAGCCGTGAATGAGCAAATTTGTTAAGATTTCTAATGAAAACCGCCACCATGTCTTCACTATCGCGCCAAAAAGCACTGCAATATAGCTAAGCTCAGGTCACCGCAAAAAAACTCAACCATAATTCAGCATAAAATGATGCCACGTACATAAACACAGCTGAAGCTGACATGGACATTTGAAAAAAGCTGCTTTTTGAGCTTTGCGATGTAGAAATTCCAAAAAAACCTTCGTTGGGACGCCAAACATTAAAAAATAACCTGTAGAAAAATACCACAGCGCCAAAAGAATAGCCGCAAAACCACTAGCTGCACCGCAGTTTAATGACATCAACGTCTAAAATTAAAACGAGGTGGGTACCTATGGAGTTTTCGTCATCCTTTAAAATAAGAACCCACGATTGAGTAAATAGTTGCCATTTTATTAAATCAAATCTTGCGTTTGCAGAGAAAAAGTGATGCGTCGGGTCCGTATTGTGTCGCCTATTTAATAAAATAAATGCTAGAAGCCCGAGGGACCTAGAGCACTGAAACGAAGGCACTGGGATCAAATGCTAAGTAAAACGCCAGAGGGGAATAAAATGTTGCTCTAAATTTAGAACATAAAAATAGTCAAAAGAAATTAACCGCTTTTCATTAATAATTAAGATTCAAACTGCGTCTAAGTAGGGCAAGAAACTTAACTAAGCGCGGGGAGAGGCCGATAAAAAAAGATAATTAAGCAGGCTTAGAGAGTACGTTTGAGTAAGTTCTTTTGCATTCATTTCTATGACTCAATCAAAGTTATTGTCTAAGTTGAACTCTCTTGAGATTTTAGAGCCCAATTTTACCCTTTTTTCTCTGAAACATAATCTACCAAGCAACTGATGATGAACTATTGTTTCCACAGGAAAGTTTCTTGGCATGTATTTGTGAGAAAAAATAAAGTTAGATAGGAAGGCGGTCTTTCCAAAGCCAAGCAGAATCAATGCAATTGTTTTCTATTGCTGATCGTTGTTATTGCAGAATCTGCGTACATGTATCAAAAGTTTTATGAGTTTCCATACATCGTCGGCTCAATTTTACGAATGCTTAATTTGAAGCCCTTTACTGAAGTCCAAATTTTATACAAGCATTTTGTCCTGAAATTAGCTATTCAGTGTTGGTTAAAAGCGCTTCGAACTCCAAACACTTTTGGTAAAGACGGATGCCGATACTGGTTGACGTTATACGTGGCTGACTCAAACAACACATTTAGAGATGGGGATTGCGGGAGGGTATTGTTGGGGGGGGGGGGGGGGGGTGTTAACCCACTTTTCACACCGTGAGTTCAATTCAAAACGGTTTCGGTGAATTGCACATTTAGTCTAATACGCCGAAAGGCTCTAAGAGAACTCAATGCCCTCTGGGCGTTAGCTGTTATCCCGTTTTTGAGGACGAACAAAGGGTCAGACAAAAATCGGTTTACCGAAAAATTGCATAAAAACATAGCCGGTAGAATACAGGAAACTACTCGAAGAGGCGTGCGATATATGTCGTTGGTTAATTATGTAGGGTGTAGGTGCAGGGTATTTAGAGGGACGTGGGTGGGGTGTGGGGGTAGGAAGGCTGGGGGTGGCGTAGGTAGAACTATCTGAAGTTTGGATAGCAGTTGCGCCTGTTATGGTAAAAAAAACTTCAAAATGACCTTTAGAAAGATGAAACTTTAGCTAAGCTCCGTTTAAGGTCCAATGTTCAAAACGAGAATTTATAGTTCTAAAACAAAAATCAATGTTCGAAAACAAATGCCAATTTCAAGTCATGATCAAACTTGCTTCAGATATAAAATCGCTGGATATAAAAAAGCCTGAAAAGCACAGTCGGTAGAATACCGGAAAGTCGTGCAATATAATCCGCAACTAACCTTTCCTTAATCGGAAATACACAACAAATTGGCCAAAACTAGATTTTTTTTGAAACGGAGACACATTTCTTAGGATCGAGGAGTGGCGCGGGAGGGTTAGTGGTGGTGGTCGGGAGCTTCTTCGACAGGTCTTGGTGGGGGGCATGAATTGAGTGGTGGCTGGGGCATGTAGCGGGGGTGGGGGTAAGTGGAGTTGGCAGACGAGATAGGTGGGGGTGCAGTTGAGGGGGGTTTAGGTTAGTTGAGGGGAGGGGTAGCTAGCTCGGGGCGTTAGTTAGGTTGAGGGGAGGGCTTAGGTAGGTGGGGGCATAAATTAGGTCGAGGGGGATAGTTAGAGAGGAGGGGTTCCTGTTTAAATAGGTCGGAAGGACTGTTATAAAAAATCTTAAAATAACATCTCGGCCTTGAACATAGCCAGTTACTGAGGCAATGTTAAATTTCAATGTTCGCAAATATAAATCAACGTTCTAAAACATAAGCATGTTCAAAAAGAAAAGTAAAAAAAGTTCAAGTAATGAACAAGTTTGCTTCAGCTCAAAAAGAAAATGGGGCTAATAGAATCGCGAAAATGAGCCCAAGAGTCGTGCAATAAAATCTCCAAAACAATCTCTAGACTAACTATTCAGGAAAGAAAAATTATTGCCTAAAATTGTAAAAAAAGTTGTCGTCAAGTCCAAAATGCAGACTAGTTTTTAGTTCGAGGTCTAGAGGTGAGGGAAGCTTGTGGAGGTGGGTTTTGTGCAACGAAACAAACTTGCTTCAGTACAATTAGTAACAAAGAAACCAAGTCAATTGTCATCTAGCTACAAGCAGCAATCAATTCACAACTCTTAATAATGGTACATTTTAATTTTTTGAAGAAATTTGTTCCGTGCTCTCAATTTGAGCAGAATGAATCATAAAAAGAGGAGGGCAAAAAGTTCAACCACATAAAAAAACACTGACTTTACTCGACGTCGTTGCGACTACAATCTGGTGTGGGCTACTTTCAAATTTTTAAAATGTTGCTCACAATGAAAGGAAATTCTGTCGGGCTGAAAATTTAACTACTAGCTACTCAAACCAGTCATTAACTTTTCCTATAAGTGCTTTAAAAGGTGTCATTTAGCCATGCATTGTTATCTTTTTATAGATTTAAGTAGTCAACACACATCCATATGAACTATTTCTCACCTGTTTAGAAAAGCCTCGAGCTGTTGCCTGCGGTCTTCAATAAAGCCTTCAGCAAATATGCCCTGATCACTTCTGAAAGGAAGCTGTCTTCCAATAGCCTTCCCAGGCAGTGGTGGCACCAGAATCTACAATTGAATTCAGACCTTACCATCAGTCATATAAAAAACATCATACATAATCGTTATCATGGTTAAAGTACATCATAATTACAGTTCAGATTCCCTTCAGTGCTTTTGACAAAAAAAAAACAGGTGGGATCCAATCTACCAAATTGAAACGTTTTAGCGCTTTTGATTATTATCAAACTAAAACCATTCCAATTTTCTTGAAAACCCCAATGTAAAACATCTACATTAGTACAACATATTCGGTACTCATAACTGCTGGTGCATTTGAAACCTCACCTTGATATCTCGTTCCAGCTCCTGTTTGAGCCATTCGAATTCTGAGTAGCGGCGTCTCACGGATGACTCCTTGAGTTTGAAGATAGGCAAGCTTGTCTATAAACACAACCAAATCACATACTTGGCGTCATAAATTTAGATGTCTTACTTTCGGTTTACCTCGAAGTTTCGTGAGTTGAAATTTTAAAAATCACTAAAAGTTCTACTCGACAGACTCATTTAAATGCATCGATCTGAATATATATTCTCCAAGCTCTGAATACATTAACGGTAATTTTTTGGAGCTTCTTGTGCATGGCAAAATTTTAACAGTTTTAAAAAATTTTAACTCATGTTTACTGAGTCGTGTATTGAAAAATCTACCCACCCTATTTTTCTGATACAGCTGTAAATGCAGTCAAGCTTAGAATATCAAACTAATTTTTTTAAATTTCGCTTTTTCCTAGTAGTAATTGAGGTTAAAGATAGAGGCGGCCTGCTGAACCGTTTAACTCCGACTTTTTGGCCGAAATTTTAACTAAATTTTATAAATTTGTTTTCATAAAAATTGCATCAAATATTTACCGTGAAAGCACACATGAATAGACGCGCAGCGATAGCCTGGCCAGTTCTGGGCGCATCGCAAATATTGCAATCAAAAATGATTCGGATTGTATTAATGCGCTGTCTGTTTTAAAAAAACGTTAGAGCACTTTTTAAAAATTTTTGCTAGTTTGTTATTCAAATTATAGACAAGTTTTCACAGGGAGGTTCAATTAATCAGAGATCCCATTAACATTCAAATCAGGTACAAAGCACACAATTTCAGAGAAAAAATCTATGGGAAAAAGGTGTTTATGGTGAACGTTTTTTCGTGAACTTTTCATCAATTCTGTGTTCCGCCGGCATTTATCCCTCACTTTTTAATTTTCATTACTTAGTTGCATTGAACAGAAGTCCGGCTAGCAATCTAAAGGGGTATAAATCCCAGAGAAGAATGTCTTAAATAAAAATTGCTTCATAAGAGAAAACTAAAATGAAATTACTTGAAAAATTGTCAATCTTGTCCATGCAAAATATGAATGAGTCATAAAAGGTTAATTGTAGATCCTTTCTTCCCCTGTTAATGTTTAAATCCCAGAGAAAAACTCCCCAAGAAAAAATTTTTAAGTTAAAACTAAGACAAAAAACTCAATTGTGTATCAGTTATGCTCATATAAACTATATAGGAGTCAACAAAGATCAATTGTATATTTATATATTTCCTCTTAATGTATAAGTCCCAGAAAAAAGTCTTGATTAAAAGTTGTTTTATTAGCGAACACTGACACAAAATTATTGGAAAAATTGACAATTTTGTCCATTCAAAAAATATACGAGTAATCAAAAGTAAATTGCACATCTTTTTTCCTCTTGATATAAGAGACCCACTAAAGTTTCTCAAGCAAGTTCTTTCATAAGTTAAAACTATCACACAACTACGTTAAAATGTTTCACTTTTGCTCACACAAAAATATATGAGTCATCAAAGGTCTATTGTTCATCATTGTTTCCTCTTAATAAACCAATCTCACAGATAAACTTTTTAACAAAATTTGTTTCATAAGTGTAAACAAACAAATTAAACAAAAATAAGGATAAACTGTTTCAAATTTCGAAAACAAACTGTATGAATGACATTTGTGCCAACAAAAACTAATATCAGTTATTATTCACATCTTAAATCAACATTTGTTGTTAAAAGGTTTCTTTCATATACTTTCTGAAAGACAGTTTTGTCGATTTTCGTACCAAAAAAGTTGATTTAGCTAAAAACGGTTAAATTTTAAAGTAATCAAAATTTATTCGCTTGTCGAGTGAACTCACAGAACATTTTTCAATGTCAGACTTTTTACTAAACTCTTTCATCAACTATATTCTAAACATCATGCTTTTTCCACAACAATGGAAAAAAGGAGAGCAAAAATGCCTATCTAGTTGAGTTTTTTAGTTGAAAAATGAACTGTTTGTCTTTAAAGCACCACAATGAGAGTGCACAAACTTTATCAAAGTAATTGACTGACAGCTGCACATGCTCTTGTGATTTTTTTGAAAAATACAAACGAGCAATTTTGACAAATAAATACAAGACATTTACTCAGAGACTATCCATGATTCATCAGAGGTCTAATAATCAAATTCGAAGAGAAAATGTTTTCGAAGGTAATGGCTCCTCTTAATAGTTTAAATTAGCATAACAATTTCTGTAACATGGCTACACCTAATCTATATTATCTATAAATCATCTGGTATCAACTGCACACTAGTTTTCCTCCTAAAATGGTCATTTTGCGATTGCTAATTTTTATAGAGCTAAAACAAATAAAGTTGAAAAACACTTGATTTGTACATACTTAGCATATTTTATCATCCCAGGTCATTTTTACTTAACCTTGCTGTTCAACTGTTAAAAAACGCAGTTTAAACATATATAAATAATTGAGAAAGTTCACGAAAACTTGTGTTTGTCTACGTTATGTGTATACTATCATATTTAAAAAACTTTGTCTTGTCATTCTACTAGTTTCACTAACAGCCAAAACATCTTCTATCATGGATAGTCTCTGAGTACATGTGTTGTATTTACTTTTCAAAACTGCTTCTTTTCTATTTATAAAATCACAAGAGCACGTGTAGCTATCAGTCAATTACTTGGATAAAGTTTGTGCACTCTCATTGTGATGCTTTAAAGACAAACAGTTCATCTTTCAACTAAAAGACTAGATAGGCATTTTTACTCGCCTTTTTTACCATTTCGAAAGAAAGCCTGATGTTTAGAATACCATTGATAATATTTAGGTAGTTTAAGTGTGCATAAACGGTGGAAAATTGAACATTCCGCCCACTTTTTTTAATCAAAAACACCTGTATGAAAGTTCTTGTTTTTTTTATATCTTGAATGAAGCGATGTACAAATGGACACTGATGAATTGTTAAATTTTCTCATTGAATGTGGTTCACTTGTTATCACATCTTGGATAAATTTTTAATAGTAGAAAGTCTGACTTGCAAAAATTATCTGCGAGTTCACTCGACTAGCGAATAAATTTTGATTACTTTAAAATTCAACAGTTTTTAGCTAAGTCATCTCTTTTGGTACAAAAATCGACAAAAATGTCTTTCAGAAAGTATATGAAAGCAACCTTTTAAACAACAAATGTTGATTTAAGATGTGAATAATAACTGATATTAGTTTTCGTTGGCACAAATGTCAATCATACACTTCGTTTCCGACATTTAAAACACGTTATCCTTATTTTTCTTTAATATGTCAGTTTACACTTATCAAACCACTTTTATTTAAGAAGTTCTTCTCCAAGATTTGTTTATTAAGAGGAAAAAATGATGAACAATTAACCTTTGATGACTCATATATAGTTCGTATGAGCAGAAGTGATACAATTTATTGTAGTTTTGTGTTAGTTGTAACTTATTAAAAAACTTTTGCTTAAGAAACTTCGCTGGGTCTCGTATATCAAGAGGAAAAAAGATGTGCAATTTACTTTTGATGACTCGTATATATTTTGTATGCACAAAATTGACAACTTTTTAAACAATTTTGTCAGTTTTCCCTAATCAAACAACTTTTAATCAAGACCTTTTTCTGGGACTTATACATTAAGAGGAAACTAAATATGATTAAGAGGATAAATAATAATTGACCTTTGATGACTATATAGTTTATATACGCAAACGTGATACACATTTGAATAGTTTTGTGTTAGTTTTAACAAATGAAATATTTTTTAGGAAATTTTTCTCTGGGAATTGTACATTGGGAGGGAAAAAATGATGTACAACTTACCTTTGATGACTCATTCATATTTTGTATGGACAAAATTGACAATTTTTCAAGTAATTTTGTGTTAGTTTTCACTTATGAAGCAATTTTTACTTTTATTCTGGGTCTTATACATTAAGCAAAAAAGATGTACAATTAACCTTTGATGACTCATATATACTTTGTTTGAGCGAAATTGATGCACGTTAAGTATTTTTATGTTAATTTTATGTTAAATAGCTTTGACTGGAGAAACTTTTCTCTTGTACTCCTAAAACTGAGAGGCAAAAATATACAAAACTGACCTTTGATGACCCATATATACTTCATATGACCAAAACTAATACATTTTAAAGTTATATTGTTTAAGTGTTCACAAATGAGTGAACTTTTGCTTAACAAACTTTTATCTGGCACTTGTACATTATTTCAATCGGGAAAAAATACCCTATTCAATACTATACTCTACTATAACGATTCAAAAGGTCACTGATATTACATCACCATAAATTGTACATCTATTTTTTCCTCTTAATGTATAAATCCCAGAGAAAAAGGTCTGAAAAATTGCTTCATAATAAAAAACTAAAATGAAATTACTTGATAGATTGCCATTCTTGTCCATGCAAAATATGAATGAGTCATCAAAGGTTAATTGTAGATCCTTTTTCCCTCTTATTGTACAATTCCCAGAGAAAAACTCCCTAGGAAAAAAACTTTTTCATAAGTTAAAACTAAGACAAAAAACTCATTGTGTATCAGTTTTGCTCGTATAAACTACATAGGGGTCAACAAAGATCAATTGTATATTTATATATTTCATCTTAATGTATAAGTCCCAGAAAAAAGTTGATTAAAAGTTGTTTTATTAGGGAAAACTGACACAAAATTATTAGAAATATTGACAATTTTGTCCATTCAAAAAATATACGAGTCATCAAAAATAAATTGCACATCTTTTTTCCTCTTGATATACGAGACCCAGCGAGGTTTCTGAAGCAAAAGTTTTTTCATAAGTTAAAACTAACACAAAACTACATTAAAATGTTTCACTTTTGCTCATACGAACCATATATGCGCCATCAAAGGTCTATTGTTCATCATTGCTTCCTCTTAATAAACCAATCTCACAGATAAACTTCTTAAACAGAAGTTGTTTCATAAGTGTAAACAAACAACTTAAACAAAAATAAGCAACTGCACACTAGCTTTCCTCCTAAAATGGTCATTTTGCGAATGCTAATTTTTATAGAACTAAAACAAATACAGTTGAAAAACACTTGATTTGTACATACTTATATTTTATCATCCCAGGTCATGTTTACTTAACCTTAATGTTCAACTGTTGAAAAACGCAATTTAAACATAGAAATAATTGAGAAAGTTCACGAAAACTTGTGTTTGTCTACGGTATGTGTGTCATGTTTAAAAAACTTTGTCATTCTACGAGTTTCACTAAACAGATAAAACATCTTCTATCATGGATAGTCTCTGAGTACATGTGTTGTATTTAATTTTCAAAACTGCTTTTTTTCTATTTATAAAATCACAAGAGCATGTGTAGCTAACAGTCAATTTTTGGATAAAGTTTGTGCACTCTCATTGTGATGCTTTAAAGACAAACGGTTAATTTCCAACTAAAAGACTCAACTAGATAGGCATTTTTGCTCTCTTTTTTTCCATTGTTGTGGAAAAAGCATGATTTTTAGAATACCGTTGATGATTCTTAGGTACTTTAAGTGTGCATGAAAGGTGGAAAATTGAACATTCCACCCACTTTTTCAATTAAAGACAACTGTATGAAAGTTGTTCTTGTTTTTTTATATTGTATGAAGCGATGTACAAATGGACACTGATGAATTGTTGTTACAGTTTCTCATCGAATGTGGTGCACTTGTGATCACATCTTGGATAAATTTTTAACAGTAAAGAGTCTGACTTGCAAAAACGTTCTGTGGGTTCACTCGACTACCGAAAAAAATTTGATTACTTTAAAAGTTAACCGTTTTAAGCTAAATCATTTTTTTAGTACAATAATCGACAAAAATGTCTTTCAGAAAGTATAGGAAACCTTTTTAACAACAAATGTTAATTTAAGATGTGAATAATAACTGATATTATTTTTCGTTGGCACAAATGTCAATCATACACTTCGTTTCCGAAATTTAAAACACTATCCTTATTTTTGTTTAATTTGTTAGTTTAAACTTATGAAACAACTTTTATTTCAGAAGTTCTTCTCCGAGATTTGTTTATTAAGAGGAAAAAATGATGCACAATTAACCTTTGATGACTCATATACAGTTCTTATGAGCAGAAGTGATACATTTTAAAGTAGTTTTGTGTTAGTTGTAATTTATGAAAAAACTTTTGCTTAAGAAACTTCGCTGGGTCTCGTATATCAAGAGGAAAAAAGATTTGCAATTTACTTTTGATGACTCGTATATATTTTGTATGCACAAAATTGACAATTTTTTTAGCAATTTTGTGTCAGTTTTCCCTAATCAAACAACTTTTAATCAAGACTTTTTTTCTGGGACTTATACATTAAGAGGAAAATTATAAATGAACAACTGACCTTTGATGACTCCTATATAGTTTATATAAGCAAACGTGATACACATTTGAATAGTTTTGTGTTAGTTTTCACATATGAAAAAAAATTTTTAGGAAATTTTTCTCTGTGGAATTGTACATTAGGAGGGAAAAAAATGATGTACTTTGATGACTCCTTCATATTTTGTATGGACAAAATTGACAATTTTTCAAGTAATTTTGTGTTAGTTTTCACTTATGAAGCAATTTTTACTTTTTTTCTGGGTCTTATACATTAAGAAAAAAAGATGTACAATTGACCTTTGATGACTCATATATACTTTGTATGAGCGAAAATGATACATTTTAAAGTTATATTGTATAAAGGTTCACTAATGAGTGAATTTTTGCTGAACAAACTTTTATCTGGCACGTGTACATTATTTCAATGGCAAAAATATACCCTATGCAATACTATACTCTACTATAACAATTCAAAAGTTCACTGATATTACATGCTGTTAGATATTGAAATCCATAGATATTGAAATCTATTGAAAACTTACATTTTATCCCCACTCAGCACTATACCCTAGTATTCTGATTCACATCTTCACCCTATTTCCCCGTTTGCAGATAATCAAATTAATACGCTACCATCCCCATTGCAAAAATTTACTCTATAATTACCGTGCGACACTACACGCTGTTATCCTGATTAAGATATTCACTTTTTTACCCGCGTGCAGATATTGGAATCTATACCCTTTTGTCTCCAAGAAAAATTAAAACCAACAATCCTGATTCTAATGCTCACCTTGTTACGCACCTGAAGATATTCAAATTCATTTCCCAGTAAAACAATGAAAAAATTTTACCATTCCATCATGCAAAACTATACACTACCCAATTTAAGGTCTCACTCAATTTAAATTCTCGCAGATATTCAAAACTATATATTCTAACCATGACAATTCTATATCCTAAGCGACATCCATGCAGTTCTGAACCCTGATCTTTTTTCAAATCTTAACCTCATCTTGCAGATTTTCAAACCTATATCTTACTATCCCAATGGTAGGTTAATACCCGATAATTTACAAGCTAAGTTTTACTCTCCTAACATTATACAAATATTCACCTTTATGTCGAATTCCATACCCTATTATTCCGATGGCAGAACTCTGTTTACCCGATTACCCACATACAATTCTGATACCTTATATCCCGATTCGAACCTTCGCTCTTTCACCTGCTTGCAGGCAATCAGTTCTACACGCTTTATCCTTATGTCAAAACTATACCCTGTTATCTCCATGCAATAAATGGAATCTAGTTTCTAACTTCCAGAATCTACCAAGTAGTAGCGTCTCTACATGTAACAGCTACATCCTATTATCCCCATGCAAAAACTATACCATATTATAATCATTGGATTTCCACTCTATCACCGTTGCATGATATCCCTTTGTCATTCTTTCTCTGACCGTGCGTACAAAGTTTTTTCTACAGTATACAGGTTTGTGTAATGGTGACGTTCAACTATGCCGACGTAATACTATGCCGATTATAAGAATGCCGAAAATTTATTCAATTTTTCACCCGATAAATTTCTAAACCAATCAAATCACTTTAACTGAAATGAGCGCGAAATTTCTGAACCAATCACAATGAAGTTGTGAGATTTTGGATTTTATTATTTATTAGGACAAGATAATTGGAGGGAGAAATATTTAAAACAATCAATGATAATTGCGGACCACGGCCATGCCTCAGCGGCCCGTGGGACTTGATATGAATCTATCACAACCGAATACTGACCAGCGTGCCCTGGTTGCTTTGAAAACAGCAGTCGATTAGCATTAATTGATAATTAATTGGTAATAGCAGTTTCGGCACTTTTAGAATCAATTTCAGTTTCGGCACTCTTAAACGTCGGCATAGTATTACGTCGGCATAGTTGTACGTAATCTTGTGTAATTACTCCTTGTAAATTGTCAACTTGAAGCTCCATTAACAGCAGGTCCCATCATCTTTCAAAAAAAGTAAATCTGTTCATTTGTTTTTTTTTTGTTTCAACTAATGGTTTCAAGACCGCAATTCTAGGAATTTTCCAAATAACAATATTTCTGAGTTTTCTTCTTTACTTAAGATTCTTTTTCGTCTCCCATCAAGTTATCACATTAATAGGAGGTCCCATTGGCATCCTGAGGTTGCCACGGTGCTATTGAACTTAAATAATTTCAATGGGTAGCTGACGATTTTAATGGCTGGCGCTTTTCTTGCAGATTGTAATTGAATTTTCAATTTCTGCTTTAAGTTGATTTTTTTGCAGACACATCATGATGATCAAAGCATTCCTATGGACGTAAAGATTCTTTTAAAAATCCTTCGCTTGATCTCTATTGATTTTAATGACCTGAAATGTCGCTTCCAAAATTTCATAATTTCGAACCTCGCCCACTTTTGGTTGTCTTTTTTGTCAACTTGTAACTTAATCTCATTAATGACAGGTCCCGTCAACTTTCTTGTGAAGCAAACAATACCCTTAACAGGTTTTGTGAAACAAACTTTTATGACTTTCATTTTCAAAAAAAGAGTTTTTGACAGTGGTCAATATCAATGGCTCTTTTTGCTGTTTTTTCACAGCTGCCCTTCCAAAAATGACATTGATATACAATTCAGGCCTAGTTGAACAATTATAATCTTTTCAGTCAAACGCGTATGGTTTTAATGCCTTCAACACAGTCTTTGTGAATTATTTGAAGTTCTGAGTCTGAGCAATGTATTGTTAACTTGTGGTCTTATGACCTAGTCTAACAAATGACAGCTCCCATTGCTTTCCTAAAGAGTTATATTTGAATCTATCCAATATTTTGTTAAGTTGAAGTTTTGAGGTTGCTATGAATTTTTAAATTACTTGGTTTGAAAAAATTAAGGGAATTTTATTTTTGCCTCCTTCCTTTCAAACTTGTTTTTGCAAACTTGTTAGTGATGTAGAGAAATACAGGTTATTTTGTTAGTTTAGTTTTACCGGATGCTGTTGACTTTGTCAGTGAGTGTTATTAAATAGATAACGTTTTTCCTGTAGTTCATGTTTTTTGTTGTTCGTCTTGTCTCGTGGTCTCATTAATGGCAGGTCCTATAATTCGCTATTATTGAGTTCCTTTAGTCCTTTGAGTTGATAACTCTTTATTTGACTCATACACAAAACATTTTCAAAAAGTACGTGAATGTCTGAAAGTTTCCTAGCTCTTCCTCATTTGGTAGACAATTTGTCAAAATATGGATGGGCGGGGTCGGAACATTATGTGCAAACGAAAATTACAGCTTCCTTGTTTAAATCAGCCATTAAAACCGGTTCTTAAATTTTAGAGTTTAATTGAACAAAACTGGCTGCATATTTGATATCCAAATGGCTGCATATTTGATATCCAAAACGCAGTGAAAATTAATTAATTGAGATCTAGATTAGAGCAGACATTTTCTACTGATTTCTCTGAAACCTTGGACTTAAATTTAAAACAAGTTTCTGATTATTTTCCAGAAAATTCTTTATCAGAAAGAGGAATTAAAAAGTTGTGGAAAAATTTCCGGTTTTCTCTGTACTCTGAGGACACCCGTTCTCAAAATATAGTACTTTTCAATTTAGATCTGGCGTACATAAATTGAAGAAATAGAAAATTGATAAATAGGTTAATCGTTTTGATAAACTTGGCAACAGAAGAACATTGAATTGTTTTGAATATAAATTTCCATTTCACTTAATATTCACTTTTCGAATGCATTTAAGACTCAGTTTGCAATCTATGTCAAAATCAATCCCCCTATGTCAAGGTTTTCCGGCATTTTTTTCAAAAGTCTTAGATACGTGGGATCTATTCTATTTGCTCCCCCCCCCCCTGTGTTTTAACGCCCCCAGTTACAAATTATATGTTGTTATATAGCACGCTACTATGTAAAAATAGCACATGCTCCTGGGGACGTAAAAGCCCACTAAGCTGGGGGGGGGGGGGACAGAATAGATCCGATACGTGGTTCACAGGAGACTTTTAAACTTGATTTCCGTATAGACTATTAAACAGATATGCCATCAAAACTAATATAAAGAACAGTCCAGCCATAAAAACTCTCTTGTTTAACCTCAAATGAGGATCAAACTGATGTAAAAAACATACCCGGACTTTAATTTCGTAATCTGTGTACTTTTTGCTGCCGATTCCATGAGTTTCAGGATTTACAACATCTACTTCAAGAAAGTTTTCAGGAGGTTCATATCCACCAGGAATCGTTTGAGGTCTTGGGGGTAATCGACTTGTTGCAGAATTCATTTGATCTGAAAAGTCGAAATAACAATTTTGAAAACATATTGAGCCAAGATAATTGGAGAGAAATTGTCAAAGGAGCTGCTTCGCCGTTTGTCCAAATTATTGAGTGTATATTATACGCGTTACCAAAAATAAACGTTAAAACTGTATTGTTACATGGTTAAGTACTTTATGGGAGCCTAACTTCTTAAATTTGGAGAACCTGACATGGGTGCTTCCAGAAAATATCCAAATGAAATTTTACCAGTTGTCCTGAAGCAGTAGTTACGCTGACTCCGTGAACTTGATTCAACTTGACCATCGGCCCCATCAATTGGAGCGTGAACTTCAGCTTTATTATCCATTTAATAAAGTAATGAGTCAATTGTATCAATAAAATCAAAATATTACACACAAACTTCAGCTGCGAAAATGTAAAAGAGAAGATAAACCGCCGCATGTGTCCAAGAGCCCGGAATGCAGGTGAAGCTCCTTAGGAGAGCGGGATCTTTTCCGTTTGTGCCCCCCCAGCTTAGTCCTAAGCTGATTTTTGTCCTTAGAAATATCCCAGTGAGAAAAGCCCCGATTGTTCAAGAAAATTAGTTTGGAATAATATAGTTGAATGTAAACGATGCGGAAACTGGTTTCATGTGAAGTGCCAGAGAATCAGCAATGAAGAATACAATATGGGGGATATTGCGTGGTTCTGTAGTCACTGCAACAAATTACCCAAACAGAACTCAAGTTGCGCGATATGTTGGATATTGTATGTACCACGAAATCAACAAGCTGAAAAATGCTCGAAAAAGTTAGCACGTTGCATAAAAACCTTCAGTTTACAAGAAAATGTAGATTCAAACGTCGAACTGGCTTTTAGTGACATGAATGTAGTAGTAGTAGTAGTAGTAGTAGGAGAGTCTTTAGGGTCGGAGCCCTCGGGTGTGGAACCCTTCAGTTTTCGTTTGGCACGAGTTTTTTCATTGGATTGCAGATTCCACAGTTGCATAGAAGTCTCCAGGTGCAGCTGTCGAGTTCGTTGTAGCTTCTGTGGAAACAGTTTTGGTACATCTCTGTCAGAAGTTTTTTCGTCATTGGCTTCTCCGTTGTTCTACTGATGATGTTGAATAGCTTTGCGGCTCTGAAGAAGAAGTTTTCGTCTGATTTATGTAGTCAGCGTTTGGGGAATGTCTTAGCAAGGAAAATAAAATTTCATGCAGATGGTACCGTAAGCCAACTGATACATCTGCAATTGTAAATTTTCGTATTTGTGCCCCATTGCAACAACATAGCTGGCAGATTGCCAGAAAACAGCCGCAATAGATTCGTAGATCGGCGGTCTAGAAAAAACAGTAAGATAGACAGACCAAAAAAATTCGTCTGTCTTTTCATTGAAGGCTGATCTGTTATATTTTGATTAAAAATCTGTATAGGTTATTGCTGCCTCTATTAGCTGATCTCAAATAACCTTCATTTAGAGTGACACACACCCATTTGACTTTATCTCTTTGAATTAAAGTAAACAAAAGTCAATTTCAAAGTGAGGAAGTCATTTTTGAGAGTGAGGTAAGTGAAGCGTGACCAAAAATTTAATCACGCGCATGAACAAAAAAACTCGCTCCACTAAGAGCGAAAAATGACGTCACACATGCAATTCAGTTGAAACGGCATGAACGAATGAACAAAAAGTGGTTGTGACGTCATATGGTCGTAACAAAAATCATAATGACGAAATAAGAAAAAAACCAAGAGAAGGCCAATAATAGCCCCAGCTATCGCTGTGCGGCTATTAATAAAAGTATAGTGCAAGGCACTGTGCATAGGCTTTTCCGTTGCACGAGAAAAGGGAAAACCTTTGACGCGACTAGGAAAATGAAAATTTGCGTGAACTAGCGTAAGTTCAGTTTCGATAAAAGCCTGAAATCTCAAGTGGTCGATGAAATTTATTGTAGCGGATGAGAAATCAACTATTTCGGTAAAACTCGAGGATGTTACGAGGCTGCTGTGGTTTGTCAAAGGCTTTTAATTGGCGTATCATTGACCAATGCAGTGACACTGAAAAATTGATCACCGTGGAGGCATTGCGCAATAGGCAACGAAACGAAAGCCTAGCTCTTGTGATAAACTTATTAAATAGTTTCAGCTTACTATGAAAATCCGGGTATCTTGGATGTTCGTTCTCTTGAACGATTTTTAGAGACCGGTACTGATATGGTATTCTATATTGGTGCAAGTTGCCTGGACAATATTCGAAAGCATTCAACCTTCTCTTTGAGACAAGTTCTTGGCGATCGTAAATCTGCGTCTGCTGTTCGAAGCATTAACCCAGCCACAACAAACAAGTTGAAAGATTTGAATTATTTAATTACACGAGGATCAATTGGTTTTAAGCGAGACATTATTCTCTGGCACGACGTGATTAGCAATTCTGTCAGACATAAAAGAAACAACAACACGGCCTGCAGTTCTAGCCAGCTGATCAACTTGATTGAGCAGTTCAAAGATAAAATTGCTGCCATTATTTACCTTCAAAGAGAGGGAGCACCAAATTTGTTTCATCTGCTGACAAACACAAAGATTTTAACTATTGACGCAAGAAATCTCCTCACTTTAGGAAGAAGAACAATAAACTTATTCTTCACCAGCTCAAACAATGACATCCACAAGTGGACTTGGAGTCGCACCTGTTCAATATAGTGCACGAACACCGTGACAACTGACGGAAGCTCAATCAGCAAAAGAGATCGAAGAAGAATAGGAAGGGCAGCAGACAGAGAAGGCGACAAAAACTGAGTAAAGAGAAACTCGACGAGAGCGAATAACGTGGGTTTTATAAAAACTTTTTTCTTCTGAAGCGCCTCAGGTAGAAACTTTGTTGTCTCGTAGGTGTCTGAGGAAAGATTTAGTTTTTAGTTTGTTTATTTTTCACCGCGCCTAAAGTAGATACTTTGTTGTCTCGTAGGTGCTTGCGAAAAACAACTTCCTTTACCCGCCTACCAAGTATTCTCTCGCATAAAATAAATTTAGCTCCATCGTTCTAATTCATATCACGTTTAACAAGCTCGCAACATTGGTTGAGAAATCCCTGTAGTTAACCTAAATACTCACGTACTTTCTTGTAGGGAAAATTAATATGTCAAACGTAGATCACGCTGCGAGAAAAAGACTCTAATCACAATCGAAGGACTATTATCCGACGATTGATGAATTCATTGAAGAAGATGTGAGCACTGTCAGTAAACATCTACATAAAATGCAAAAAAATTGGGTCATTTCTCTCCTCCGCGATTTATTAGCCCAACACAAAACCAAACGTAAGCTAGTCAACGAAGTGCCAAACATTGATGACATTAAGGAAACCTTAAATGAGGTAATCAAGGAAATTTAGCTAATTACTCCAAAATGAATTAGCAACTGAAAAATTTGTATCTGAAGGCGTTATGGAGATTTATACAGAGAACCCATGTGCACTCGATAAACGGAGCTTTACCAGGAGTGCGCCAGATCAGGTCATTTTACACCAATTTCGCATCAATGGTATTCCTGAAGCCAAAGCCAATTCAACTGAAGAACTGCTCAACGCGGAGCACAATCAAGTTGATAATTTAATTCATTTCCTTGATGAACAAACATATGTGCAGAACATCAGGAGGTTAGGGAAGCAGAATCCAAATCGGAAGCAGCCAAGAACCATGTTGTTAACTGTAAGCGGTCCGTGGGAAGTGAGAAAGCTTCTCGCAAAAGGACGGAAGCTAATCGATTATGATTTTCCTGTCTTCCTGTCAAGAGGTCTGAACCAAGAAGAAATCTAAGTCGAGAAATCAATGCTACTCAAAAGGCGTGCCCTAATAGCTTCAAAACTAGACATCCTTATTAAAAACCAATAGCTATACTTTAAGGGTCAAAAAGTAAAGGACCTGATTTTAACGAGCGAAGAAGAAAATGCTTTGAAACTGCCGCGTAATCAAAATTGACTACTAAATTCTCTTAGTTGCTTAGTTTTCAATACAAGAAGCCTCCTAAATTTAGATCGTCGAAGAAAGTTTGCTGTCGCCGCTGAAACCTCTGCATATGACATCATCGCTTTAACTGAAATTTGGTTGACAGCTGTCATCAGCGATAGTGAACTTTTCCCGCAAAATTATCAGCTTTACAGAAGCGAAAGAAATGCAAATCTGGAGAGCAAACATGGAGGTGTAATGGTTGGCGTGCGGAACAACATTACTTCTTTCCCAATTGATGTTAAGAATCTGAATGACAAACTAACGTCTGCGATTGCAGGTTCGCTCATAATTGTTAATGACGAAAAGGTACTAATTTTGTGTTTGTATAACCCTCTTAGTAACAGCAAATACCGAGTCACAATTGACGAATTCAACTCTTTCTTCTGCTTTCTAGACAACGATGAGTGGAGAGAGATAAAAGTCATTGTAGTAGGAGATTTTAATCTTCTTTCTGTCAATTGGAAAACACTAGAGTCAGCCGACTTATATGAGAAACAATTTGTCGATATATTTGATTGCCAAAATTTTATTCCCGTTGTTTTCTTTCCCATTTGTTGTAAAAACATACTCGATCAAATTTTCGTTAATGATGACAGCATAGTTATCGACGTCAATTGCGACGAGTCTTTGCTCAAAACTTTTAGTTTAGTTTATCTGATCACATACCTATATTATTAGATCTTGACCTGAGTCCTGCTTAGGAAGAGAAAACCGAATTGCATAAAATTTTGAGCTTCTGTAATTACGATTACGTTGGTCTGAAGGAAAATCTAAGTCTTAACCCCTTTAATCCTCTTTGTTATAGCAACTGCGATCGGATGCCCAGCGAGTGGTATCCTTGGTTATTCGAGGCGATCACAAAATTCGCACCAAGACATAGTAAGCTTAGATCAAATTTGCCAACCTGGATCACGCCTGCGACATCACATCTAATGAAAAAGCTTAACACGCTACAGAGAAAACAGAATTCACTAGCCAACAATGATTCGTTGAGACTCAAGATAGAAACGTCGAGAAACAGTCTAGCAGAAGCCGTAGACCTAGACCAGAAAAATTACGAATCAAAGCTTTTCAACTCACGAAATTCTCAAGCCATGTACAGGTATTTTAAAAGCTTACAAAAAGGACCGTCCGTTCCGCCACAGGTTAAATGGAACAAAGACATAGCCAACTGTGATGCTGAAAAACTCTCTCTCTTTAATAAATACTTCTGTTCAGTTTTCACCGTGTCATCGGTCTTCAAAAAGTGTTTGAATGAAAATAGAATTTTGAACAATTTTACTGTGACTGAAGAAGCAATAGTTGAAATTCTTGGGTCATTAGACGTATCAAAGTCATGTTTGCCTGATAACTTGCCTGCAGGAACTGCGCAAAAGAACTTACAAAATCCATCTTTGAGTTGTTCAGAAATTTTAGGCGCCTTGGAACCTATCCTAGTGCATGGAAAATAGGAGCATAAGCCCAATTTTGAAGAAAAAGGGATCGAAAGCAGATGTGGTAAATTATCTTCCTGTAACACTATTATGCATTGTCTCGAAAGTTCTAGAAAGATTGTTGTATGGCTCAATTGTGAATTGTTTCAAAAGACTCATAACTGACTCACAGTACGGTTTTCGTGAAAGAAGATCAGTTATTCTTCAAATGATAACCTACTTAGATGAGATATACAAATTCTGTTCTGAGAACAATCGAGAAAATAGCTCACTTCTCTTTGATTTTTCCAAAGCTTTCGACCAAATTGATCATGGAATACTCTTACGTAAGATCAATTGCATTGGAAAAGGTGGCAAGCTGTTCGAGACCTTAAAAAATTACCTGAGCGACAGACTGCAATACGTGAAAATTGGAAATCTAAAATCGAAGAATTCGCCGGTCACCACGGCTGTACCTCAGGGCTCAATACTTGGGCCCCTACTTTTTCTTATTTTCATTCATGACCTAGCTGAAACTGTTTTTAACTCCAAAGTCTTTCTTTTTGCTGACGATCTCAAATTATTATATAATGAAAATCTTGGAAACGCACATGAAATCAAACAAGATCTAGATTCAATATTGCGTTGGAGTTACGAAAATAACATCAGCTTCAATTTATCGAAATGTCAGTACATAAATTTCAAGATTAAGTCCGGTTTTGGGACAATGGTCGCTGGAACAATCGAGAACTGAGGAGGACCTTGGTATCACTATGGACAACAGCCTCACTTGGAAGGAACATGTAGAATTGCGGACTCGTAAAGCCAACAAATTCTTCCACCAAATTAAAAGAAACACATCATATCTCCTGACGGTTACTGCAAAACTAAATCTTTATAAGAGTACGCTTATTCCGATCTGTATCTATGGATCTAAATGTTATATGCCTACAAAGTCTGACATGCGACTCTTTGAAAAATCTCAAGAAAAAGTTTCGAAATGGATCCTACCGAACCTTAATTATTGTGAACGACTGAGATCCCTGAACTTATTACCTATCAACTATTACACCGTGCTAACAGATCGTCTCTTGCTATCAAAATTGGTGAACAATTATTATGCTTTCAACATCAGCGAGCAGATTAATATTGTGCAAAGACGGTCTAGTTTTCGGTTTGTGTTACCTGAAATCAAAAAAGAAATTCAGCGGTCAAATTTTTTCTATCGAACCACATATAGAGCAAATATCATTGATTCAAATGTTAATTTCTTTCAACCAGTCGGACTCAAAAATCAAATCTTAAACTTGATGTGGAAGTACTTCAATATTTATTTCAGCATCGAAAATTCGTTTTCCAAAACATTTATCTGTCTCTGCGAAAAATGTCGGTTCTCAAACGAAATAAACTTAACAAACTTAAACTATCATGACTCATCTTTTTATATAATTTTTGCGGGAGCAGTCCCTCACGTTTGTGGAAGCCATAATAATAATCTATTATCCATTTAATAAAGTAATGAGTCAATTGTATCAATAAAATCAAAATGTTACACACAAACTTCAGCTGCGAAAATGTAAAAGAGAAGATAAACCGCCGCATGTGTCCAAGAGCCCGGAATGCAGGTGAAGCTCCTTAGGAAAGCAAAGCTGATTTTTGTCCTTAGAAAAATCCCAGTGAGAAAAACCCCGATTGTTCAAGAAAATTACTTTGGAATAATATAGTTGAATGTAAACGATGCGAAAACTGATTTCATGTGAAGTGCCAGAGAATCAGCAATGAAGAATACAATATGGGGGATATTGCGTGGTTCTGTAGTCACTGCAACAAATTAACCAAACAGAACTCAAGTTGCGCGATATGTTGGATATTGTATGTACCGCGAAATCAACAAGCTGAAAAATGCTAGAAAAAGTTAGCACGTTGCATAAAAACCTTCAGTTTACAAGAAAATGTAGTTTCAAACGGCGAACTGGCTTTTAGTGACATGAATGTAGTAGTAGTAGGAGAGTCTTTGGGGTCGGAGCCCTCGGGTGTGGAACCCTTCAGTTTTCGTTTGGCACGAGTTTTTTCATTGGATTGCAGATTCCACAGTTGCATAGAATTCTCCAGGTGCAGCTGTCGAGTTCGTTGTAGCTTCTGTGGAAATAGTTTTGGTACATCTCTGTCAGAAGTTTTTTCGTCATTGGCTTCTCCGTTGTTCTACTGATGATGTTGAATAGCTTTGCGGCTCTGAAGAAGAAGTTTTTGTCTGATTTATGTAGTCGGTGTTTGGGGAATGACTTAGCAAGGAAAATAAAATTTCATGCAGATGGTACCGTAAGCCCACTGATACATCTGCAATTGTATATTTTCGTATTTGTGCGCCATTGCAACAACATAGCTGGCAGATTGCCAGGAAACAGCCGCAATAGATTCGTAGATCGGCGGTCTAGAAAAAAAACAGTAAAAAAGACAGACCAAAAAATTCGTCTTTTCATTGAAGGCTGATCTGTTATATTTTGATTAAAAATCTTTATAGGTTATTGCTGCCTCTATTAGCTGATCTCAAATAACCTTCATTTAGAGTGAGACCCACCCATTTGACTTTATCTCTTTGAATTAAAGTAAACAAAAGTCAATTTCAAAGTGAGGAAGTCATTTTTGAGAGTGAGGTAGTTCAAGGGTGACCAAAATTTTAATCACGCGCATGAACAAAAAAACTCGCTCCACTAAGAGCAAAAAATAACGTCACACATGCAATTCAGTTGAAACAGCATGAAAGAATGAACAAAAAGTGGTTGTGACGTCATATGCTCGTAACAAAATTCATAACGACGAAATAAGAAAAAACCAAGAGAAGGCTAATAATAGCCCCAGCTATCACTGTGCGGCTATTAATAAGAAAAGTATAGTGCAAGGCACTGTGCATGGGCTTTTCCGTGGCACGAGAAAATGGAAAACTTTTGACGCGACTAGGAAAATGAAAATTTGCGTGAACTAGCGTAAGTTCAGTTTCGATAAAAGCCTGAAATCTCAAGTGGTTGATGAAATTTATTGTAGCGGATGAGAAATCAACTATTTCGGTAAAACTCGAGGCTGTTACGAGGCTGCTGTGGTTTGTCAAAGGCTTTTAATTGGCTTATCATTGACCAGTGCAGCGACACTGAAAAATTGATTACCGTGGAGGCATTGCGCAATAGGCAACGAAAACCGACAATAAAAACTCGCGATAAATACCGGGGTGGGACTGATACTGAAGTACTAGACTGAACAAGAAAGTTGGATTGTTCGAAATTTTTTTAACGAACAATAAATAAAAAAAAGCAGAAAATCACGCAACTGGCGAACATTATTTGGCGAAGAATAAGTGACATAATTTGAAATTGTAAGAAGAAAGAATTTCGAAAGTTCTAATAATTCGAGTTGCAAAAGTTGACCAATTCTAAGAAATCAAAGAGGTTTACTTTTTATAACAAATGATACGTTTTCATTTTCGTTGACATCACTCAAAGAGCAAATTTGATAATCTGATGATGCTAGTTAAAAAAACGTTCGATTTTAAAGTTAGCATTGGACTAATCGTTTGTTAACTACTTTTAATTGTCCTTGCATATGACATAATAATTTCAAAAAAACCGGAAAGCTAGGAGTTCAGAATTTAGAACCACTTCGCGTAACGATATGACCGGTAACGTACAAATCCATTCAGTTTTCAAGTCATGGATTTAGTTTTTGTTGTTTTTGGATTTCCCTAATGCATGCATGGTCAAGATAGTATCAATACAAAAAAGGACTGTGTACACCAACCGGCAACGATGTATGTAGGTTTGAAAGTAAGGGATGATGACTAGCACATAGCCCGATGCTGCACTCCAAGCTGTTCCCCTCCAGACAGTGTCTAGACGGCCCAGTCACAAAAATAACAAGCAAGTAGAGAGGAAAGCACCTATATATATATATATATATATATATATATATATATATATATATATACATGTATATGTATATTTATAGCACACATAGGGAACTGGAATGGAATGATTAAAATAAAAATGGAAATCAAGGAATAAGAAAAGGAGTAAAGTTAAACAGCCAGACACTAAGTGCAGCCTTCCCTTCTCCACGACGGCGCTAATCGAAGTCTCACTGAGAAAACGAGGCTTGAGGGCGTGACATCCCCTCAAGCAGAGAACACAGCTCTTCAGAAGTGCGAAGCTGATTTTCGTTCGGATGTACCTTAAAGTGTCTGCGTACGGCTCTCCGCGTTTTTCGTTGATCTTGTTTGTAATTTGTTCCATAACGCGCAATGCTGATGGATGGCCCGGCGCGGCCCGAGCAAGCAAAAACCAGTGCGTTGAAGCTGCTGTGTTCTGCTTTTAGGATTCCCTCTTCGTACATATTTCGTTTGACGCTCTCGTGATATTTGTATGCATCTTTTATGGTCTTAGGGCAGCTCTTCGCGTGAGGGTTGAAAATCTTCACATCGAAGAAAGTGTGGTTAAAGGGGGAGCCCCACAGACCATTTTGCCTTGATGTCCAGTCGAGCGTCATCATCAATAGTGGTGGAATTACTCAAGAAAACTTGCTCCATGAGCGACTGAGTTTTTGGCTCTATCTGGACATCGTGGCAAATTTTTTAACGCATGGGGGTATGGCTGGCGTGTTCTCCGCTTCCCAGGTGTATCGAAGTGCTATTCCATCATTATATTATTATTATTATTATTATTATTATTATTATTATTTTTATTATTATAATTATTATTGTTAATATTATTATTATTATTATTATTATTATTATTATTATTTTTATTAATATTATTTTTATTGTTATTATTATTATTATTATTATTATTATTATTATTTTTACTATTATTATTATTATTATTATTATTATTATTATTATTATTATTATTATTATTATTATTATTATTATTATTATTATTTTTATCACGAAACTCAGTCTTCATGAGGTCGAATCCATATTTTGATAACGGAAGCGCGTTAAGCCAGCTAGATGTGGCTTTCTCCGGGGCCAGCTGGATGGTATACTTCCTTTCTGTTAGATTGTTTTCGATTCTGGATTTTTTCGAGATGAGTTCATGCTGCATGTCTGCTTTCTGTCTGAGACTGATCTTGGTTTTTTCTAATTCACATTGTTGAATTTTGAAGGAATCATTATTGAATGACGCCAATGGACTTGAGAGTTCAATTGATTGCTCCAGATTGTTATGAAGATTTTGTGGGAGGGCGATGTAAAGCCCACCCATTCTGAGAGGTAGAGGAAAAAATTGTCTTTCCTCTTGGATTATTTCTTTGCCGACAATGTTCGTTATGACTCGGCCAAGCTGCTCCTCCTTCTTCTCCAGAACCCCGTCCAAGGATCAGTTGTATTTATTTAAAAACTCATGCTTGTGTTTCTGAACAAATGACATCCGCAGAACAATGTCAACGTGGAGAGATTTTGTTAATCCAATCTTTAATTGACCAATTTTCACATAAAAGTTGACAATCTGTTTTGAAAATTGTAGTTTATGCTTCTTTATAATAGACCCGTTGACTCGGAACAAACTTAATTAATGCAGAAATTTCCGCTGTCAACAAATTTCTCAATCGACAACAATAAAGCAACAAAGGGGTCCGTAATAGCCTCATCGAATTATATCAGAAACTGTAAAAAGAACACTGTTCTTTCTCTTTTAGTAAACATTTAATCCAAGTCACTACGGTTTTAAAACGAGACTATTGGCAACGTTACAAATGAATTCGTGTAAAAAAATATAAGCTCAGAACGATCTGGAATGGATTAAAGAACTAAGCGTTTTCTATCTCGTCGTTGCAAAAGCGTTCTTCCTTGCAGCGCACAAGGTGCTGAAACTTTAGGTCAATAAAAACAAACTTAGGTCTATTGCAATTGGTTTCAGTATCTTAGGAATAATGAAATTATGTAAACTATATATTAAAAAACTCTCAGGTAAAATTTCTTATTCACGGGGAGAAATCAACCCTAAGAAATGTAACTATTGTTATTCCCCAAAGTTCAATCCTCGTCCCCTCCTATTTCAATTATTATTCAATCAATAGGAGTCAGATTTCAGTCAGGAATAGGACCGGTCATCATAAGGGTCGGGCAAACAATTAATGAATTCAACGAGTAAGGCAGCTACCTAAATCTTTAAACCATAACTCATAAGGGAGACAATTTGGGAAGATATTCTAAATAGTGACCGAGAAAAGAGAATAGGCAAATAAATATAACGTTTTCGAACAGTGCCTTTTTTGTCAGGTTTACCTAAAACTGATTCACAATTCATTAATTTTATTTAAATGGTATGTTTTTTTGTCATTGACCATATTGATCAAATTCGAAGATTTAAGTTAAAATAACAACGAATTTTTACATTTAAAATTACATTTACAACATTTTATTTGCTATTACATCAACAAAAACATTAAAATCTCTATTCTGGAGTTTGTGATTTTCCCGGGTATTTTGCTTCATTTCCTGATCAGGAACTCTATATCTCATTCCTCTATGTTGTTATGCTTCCGTTGATGGGGTTGACAAACTTTGAAACTACCAAGAACCAGAACAGTTTTTGAGTTTCAAACATCAAAATTTCGCATTTGAAGTAATACTTCAATGTCAATTTCCATCCCCGACACTTGTCGCTTGAGTTTAATAGATGTTTTAGTTTTGTGTTGCAGATCAATTCAATTTTTATTAGTTTTTTAACCCACGACATGCATTGAGTCCAATTAACAAAACCGGAAAACCAATCAGGTGTATACTAGTTTAAGTTCAGATCACCTGACTTTTACTCTGAGCTATAAGAAAAAATTGCAAATTGCTGGTTGCGTTGCAAATCATGCCTACAGTCCGCTGAATCATATTTTTGGTAATGTTTAAACAGTGCATAATTACGAAATTTTAAGATGATGCCGGTTTCAGTTGATTTTTGAGACCAATGACAGCTAATTATCATGTCACCGTTTACGTTTATCGTTCATTTCTAGCATTGTCAGGTTAACCGTTGGGTGTCTCACGTGTTCATTGTGAGTTTTTGTGAAGAGATTTCGCGTACTCATGGTGATTAATCTAAATACTTAAATACTAAAAACTTAAACACTTAATCTAAATAATGGCTGAGTAAAAGTTTTTTCCCAGATTTTGCCGCGAGTGTATCGAGTGGAATATTGCTTTTTGCGGACTCGGAAACTATCTACGCTAGAACATCTGGCGCCAGCCAATATTCAGTCGCGTGCTCTACGGACTGAAGCGGAAATTCAAATCCAGTGCTTACAGTTAGAGAAGTTGAAGAGAACTAACTCTTCACTTCAAAAAGACCTCGTCGAGCTTCGACAGGAACTGGATAACTATTACAAATAGACCAAAGAGGCAACAAAAGAAGTTTTGGGCAATTGGATCGCCGGATGTGAGGCGTTACGAGATAACTTAAAGGCGGCAGCAGCCAGAAATGCTGAAAAGAAGCAATCCATTGAGGTATTGAAGCAAGAATTGGCCAATTTGAAAGTCAAAGCTGACAAAAAGGGGCGAAGCCATTGAAAATATGGAGAAAATAAAAAACCAATTGAGGTCAGAGCTTGAGCAGCTGGAAAAATACAATCACTATTTGGCCAACTAATGCCAAAAAAATTCTCGCATTGATCGACAAAAGAGTACTCTTAAAAACGAAAAAGCCAAAAACAAAGGCCACGGAGAAATGCTTACCGAGGTTTGGCACAAAAACATTATGAACCGGCCTGCAACGCTATTCGAGATTTTGTTGGAAGAAAGTTCTGCTTCAAAAGATCAGATCAAGAAACACTACCACAAAATGAGCCTGTTGACGCACCCTGATGCTGGTGGAGACAAAGAATTCTTAAAGACCATCAACCGGGCAAGTCAAGTTCTGACAAATGATGCGGCACGGGAAGCGTACAACATATTTGG
Source organism: Convolutriloba macropyga (assembly GCF_964194025.1). Lineage (NCBI taxonomy): Eukaryota > Metazoa > Xenacoelomorpha > Acoela > Convolutidae > Convolutriloba > Convolutriloba macropyga. Next base: position 53,727,960 of record NC_134469.1, read on the forward strand.
ACTTGACGAGGCAGAAAAAGTTATGAACAACCGAAACTGATAATTAAACTGTCCATATAAATCTACAAATTTTTGTATAGTAAGACGTTCACATAACATGATCTGTGAATGAAAAATTTGTTTAATTTTGAGTGAGTGGTGCACTCTATTCTTGTTAAGAGGGGGTCAGTTTGAGTGTCACACGTATATAAAAAAGATGTACTAAAAACCTTGGGTTTCAAGGCTAAAAATTTAGTTTAAAACTTGATTCATTACCTGATTTATGGCTTACACATGTTTGATAGGTGTCAGAAAAGAAAATAGACCTGTGATTAGACAAAGCTTGGGCTTCGAGCGAAATCAACGAAACAGACATTTCCTGGTTGACTTGGTTTATTTATCACAATGATAGAACCGATATTGGATACCGACCAAAGCGAGGATTAAATTCAGATTTAATTTCTAAGTTTGCATTTTAACCAAGTACCACGCTCAATTAGCCAAACATATAGAGTATTGCGCACGGCCGGCTAGTATAGCTGCCAACAAGGGAAAAATGCCTGTAAAAGAGTCAAAATCTATTCAGGTCCAACGTCAAATATTTGCATCTGAGATAACAGTTAAGTTTCTAGTGAAAAAAATTGAGATAACGTCTTGCTTATTGGGCATGAAATTCTTATATAATTTTGACTGCACTGTTAACCTCAGAAAGAAACAACTCTTTTGCGGGACAGTTGGGAAAACATTACAATTGTCCCCATCACAACGAAGTAAAAAAAATCTGTTTTTAATTGCTTCTGAGGATCACGAATTACCTCGTGGCTATGAAGGTTTCATTAAATGCAAAATTTTTGATGATGAAGGTATATCACAGCAATCAAAAATTATAGTCGAACCCAAAAAAGAGTTTGAAGACAAATAACAGTTTTTAATAGCGACGTCGCTGAATGACATGGTTGATTATGTCGTATGGGTTCGAATTCTGAGCCCCACATTAGAACCAATGAAAGTTTACAGAAATGCGCGAATCCCATGTGCGGAAAGCATTGAAAAAATTTCAAGAATGCAAAAAAATCAGCCCAACAATAATACAAAATGGAGATTAATTTGATTCTGAGAAGCTTGTGAATTGAAGTTCAATGAGCTTGCCTTGTGAGGAAATGACAAAAATGAGTCGACTTTACACGAAATATGAAGTAATATTTCCGCAAAACTCAAACGATATGTGATGTTGCGACCATAAAATAAAATTTAAAAAGGATGCTGTGCCATTCAGACGTACATACGGCAGCATGAGCTTTGAGAAAATAAAAGCCATGAAAAAAATTGTTGAAGACTTGGAACGAGACAACTTAGTCGAACCAACACATTCCGACTGGGCAGCACCACCACTACGTGTACCAAAAAAGGATGGAACCTATCGTTTGGTTGTAGACAATCGTGGTCTGAACAAACAAATAGAAAAAACATGCTGGCCTTTACCACAAATTATTGAGATTATCAATTCACTGGAGGGAAACTTGTACTTCTCGAACATAGATCTCTTGTCGGGATACTTTCAGATGGCGATCGAGGAAGAGAGTCAGAGTTTAACAGCTTTTATAACGCCTCTAGGCCTGTATAAGTGGAAAAGACAGCCCATGGGACTAGCGTCTGCTGCGGGTGCTTTTCAAAACCTAATGGAGTTAATTTTTGCTGGCCTCTCACGAAATGGCTTTAGTGAAATTGAAAGAAAATTTTACAAACATCCGAAACGATTAGAACTGATTTTCCAACGTTTAGCGGAGAATTGAATAAAGATTAAAGGATCAAAATGCAATTTTTTCCAAAAACGTGTCAGCTTCCTGGGTCACATTATATCCGCGAGTGGAGTCGAGGTCGACCCAGAGAAAGTAAGAGCGGTAAAAAGAATGAAAGAAGCCTAATCGCAGAAGGACGTCAGGGCATTTCTAGGCCTTGTGGGCTATTATCAAAAATTTTTTCCAGGTTTCGGAAAAAAAGCAGAACCTCTTTACAGTTTACTATAATAAGTCAAATAATTTTGAATGGAGTCCAGAGTGAAAAAAGTGCGGTAACTGAGTTAGAAAAGAAGCTTTTGGACGCCCCAGTGTTAAGATATCCAAACGATAGGGATCCGAATACAACTACGGATGCCTCGTTGACAGAAATTGGACCAATTCTTACCCAAAAGCAAGAAACGGAGGATAGAGTTACGAAGGACAGAGTAAAAGAATAATCAAGGGGCTTCAACGCAGTTTCATAGAGTTAGTAAAAAATAACTAGCATAACGAAGACTGGACCACCAAACCTGCCATTGCAACTGTCAAGTCAGTACAGAATTTAAAAAAGCTATAAATAGAGAATCTTGCCGAAAGTTGCTTTGTCATTCATAGTTCCGGACACACACGCTGCGTCGCCTGGATTGCCCAGAAGATTTTTTGTTTAAAAAACTCGCTGTCTCTGGGTTCGATGATTACATTGTAAAGCATTTTGCAAGGTCTCTGTTGCACATCAAAAGCTATAGGCTGGGACAAATAGCTTTTCTCGGCGAATTCCTTATGCTTTGATGCATTTTTTTTCTTTCCTCTGCAGCTTCTGTGCTCGGGCAAGCGACCAATTCACTCTCTAGGCGAGCAGGTTCAAGCAATTTTACTACTTTAACATCCCTGAAAAACTGCTTACCTATCTTCCATGATACGAATGCAAGCCTATCGTGTCTTTTGCTGTATGTTCTGAAGAGACAACGACTCGGTTCCAGCACTGTGGGTCCACCAACTGAAACCAAGATTTGCTTTATTGATTGAGGTTAGCATTGCTAGAGAACCTGCCTGCGCTCCTGGGAGAGCCGTCTGACTCTACCATTTTACCAATCAACAATTTGTGATGTTAAGAGACCCTTTCTCCCACGTGCAAACCTATTCAAGAATTGGTTGTTGATTCGACAATTTCAGATTTAGGGTTTTGCAAGGAATTATATTCAACCATTGGGATCAAAGTTGTAAAGAAAGCTTTTACAACCTTTCAATCCAAAATATTTGGCGAATGAGGTCACGATAGAAATTCTCGTTAAGATCTTTCAACCAATCAGCTTCCTGTTTAGTATCAAATGCGTCTTCATATGTTGTCTTCTCATACCAGCTGTCTAAATCTTATTTGAAAGTTTAATGAACAACTTCCTCAATGGCGAATTGAACTGTGTGCGTCCGATGCTGAAGCTAGGGACGCATGAACCTAAACAAAACCTAAACTGGAATGAAAAAGCTTGCACGGATCAAATAAAACAATTAGAGTCCTCTTCATATCAGGCATATCCTAACATCAATTTGTGCTTTTGAAAAATCATGAATGCATACAACAGAGATATGTTTCAGTTCTTGTTGTTTCAGAATTAATAACAATAATTAGCACAAAGTTCAACAAAAAAGATAAAAGGCTTGAACTGAGATTACTCTAGTGTCCTGAGAGCCTTTCAAATCTCACCTTTAGGCCCTTGTATTCAAAGCATACACGCACAATCTGCTAATATTGATAAAAATTAAAGGAGGAATTTTTGGCGTGAAAGGCCCTAAGGAAGTTGATTGCTTCCTCCAAAAATAACTGACGAAAAATTTTTTCGAAGTTTGAAACTGCTCTGGATCTACACTCTTCTAGTATATGAGAGCTATCGAATTATCTCCAATAAAACTAAGGTTTAATAAAATTGTATTTTTTTTCTGAAACATTGCTTCAAATGTACTCTTCTAAATGTGTAGATGAGGCAACTGTAAAATCGTGAACAAAATCAAACAGAATTGAAGAGTGTAAAATGAGTTACAAACACTTGATGTTGACCCTTTACTCTCTATGTTTATGATTTTGATTATCAGATGTTTTTTAAATTGCTACTATTACTATTTTTTTTATTTTTTAAAACTTTTATTGTTACTATTAGTTTTATTATTATTACTATTATTACTATTATCATTAGTCTTAATATTATTATTATTATTATTATTATTATTATTATTATTATTAATATTATTATTATTACTATTATCATTAGTCTTAATATGATTATTATTATTATTATTATTATTATTATTATTATTATTATTATTATTATTATTATTATTATTATTATTATTATTATTATTATTGTTATCTTTATTATCATTATTATTATTATTACTGTTATTATTATCATTATTATTATTATTTTTATTATTATTATAATTATTTCTATTATTATTATTATTACTATTAATATTATTATTATTTTTATTATTATTATTATTATTATTATTATTATTATTGTTATTATTATTATTAATATTATTATTATTATTATTATTTTTATTATTATTATTATTATGATTATTATTATTATTATTATTATTATTATTATTATTATTTTTATTATTATTATTATTATTATTATTATTATTATTATTGTTATTATTATTATTATTAACAGTTTATTATAATTGTGGTACGGAAGTACCCCAAAAGGGAAACCAAGACTCATGGATTACTATAAACACTGATAATCTCTATATACTAATATACTATCAACCCATTCGGGCCATTTGTTCAATTAGTAGTTAGTAGATGAGGCAACTGTAAAATCGTGAACTAAATAAAACAGAATTGAAGAGTGTAAAAAGAACTACAAACACTTGATGTTGACCCTTTACTCTCTATGTTTATGATTTTGATTATCAGATGTTTTTTAAATTGCTACTATTACTATTTTTTTATTTTTTAAAACTTTTGTTGTTACTCTTAGTTTTATTATTATTATTATTATTATTTTTACTATTATCATTAGTCTTAAAATTATTATTATTATTATTATTATTATTATTATTATTATTATTATTATTATTATTATTATTATTAATATTATTATTATTATTATTATTATTATTATTATTATTATTATTATTATTATTATTATTATTATTATTATTATTATTAGTATTAATATTATTGTCAAGAAGGCAATTTGAATATGCGATCTGTCGTGTGATTTGAGCATTTAAACTGTTTCGAATAGGGGATGACCAAACCAGTTGGTTATCTGTATTTGTGTTAGAGGATAATGTTGACGGTACAATTGATGTATCTATTTCCTGACTCATATGAGTTTCGCTATTCTCTAATGGAAAACCAGGTTGTGCCATTTAATTGGCCACAAGGCGACCGTATCATAACGCTATCTTTTCTCGTCTGCACTCTATCAATGTGTTATTAACACTTTTTCTGTGTAACAGACAGGTTGCTGCAAAAGAGCAACTAACACCAAATGGTACTTAATTACAAAATGAGTATTTAAGTAACGTATGCATAAAGTGTTTATACGTAGATAGTTTAAAGCTTGGTTTCTGACTCCTACACACTGGATACTCCTGTATCACATTTCCTCCTCTCTAGAATGAAACATTGTGTTACAGTGTTTCATTTAGTGCTTCTAAGTCTGCTGAATTTATGTCCGATATCTCACTGACTGGGGATAATGGGGGTGTGCAGTATTCCTGTGAGGTCGTGCTACTTGTGTTGGATTTTTGTATTTTGTGTTTGGCTTTTTCTACCAGTTGGTCTTCCTTGTTGTCATTGTCCTGTGTTATTGTGTCGTGCTTGTCTACCAGTTGGTCTGCAATGTTGTTGTTGTTGTTGGTACTTGTGTCCAGTGTGGTTGGTTCTTCTATATCTTTACCAGTTGGTTCTTGTGAGACCTGTGTGTTGTTTTCTGTTAACGTGTTTTTATTATTGTCCTGCTCTCTCTGTAATCTCTGGCTTTTGTGGTGGCGGATTAATTGAGATCAAGTTTGCCTGTTCTCTTTCTAATTTTTATTGTTCCTGTTGAAAGTTGACGAATTGTTCTTGTTCATTTTGCTGGTTATTATCTGCATCCAGGAAAATAACCTGTGGGTTGTTGAATTTTGCTGTGTTGTCGTTTAACTTGTGGATCTTTTTGACTGCTTTGTCAATTCTTCGGGTTGATCTATTGTAGTTGAGATTGGGGCTCGTGGTTGTTATGATTTCCGTGCTGTCTTGACAGGTTTGTACTGGTGGACTGTCTGGTGAAAAAATCATGAACTCTTTTGGGTCACTTGATGCAATGATTATTTGAGGTGTATTGCAGTCTTCGACTTCATAAGTTATCGTGTTGGCTGATTGTTGCAGTGCGTTCATATCCACTTGGATGAATGATCTGTTTTGTTCATGTTCATCGCTGCTTTGTAGAGCCATTATCTTTGAACAATGTTCGAAGATCTCTCCCGGACTTGACTTGGGGGTTCGCGGTCGTTTCTTGGATTTGCTCTGCTTTGACCACTTTTGGTTCTTGGGAGTTGACGGGCTTTTTGTTTTCTGTTTTTAGTTTAGCTGGTTTTGTGTTGCTACTCTTCTCACTTTTGCTGGACTCCAATTGGTTAACTGCGTTCTGGGGCGCGTGTTTCCGGAGCTCGGTCGATGACTTTTTGCTTCACCAATTGGTTGTACTGCCTTTCCTGTCTTCTTCTGTTGTTTCGCTTCTTCTAAACAGAATTTTTTAATTTTTTCTTGTTTTTTTTTATATTCATCAACTGTTTTACATGCGACCATGTGTATTAGTCTTGGTCTTTGTTGTTCTGTTGTTATTTCTGGGATTTGTTTTTGTTCATTTACTATGGCTAAATCACTTTTTCTTATTACTGTGTATTTTCTAATTGGGGTGTCTATGGTTATTGTGTGTGGTGTGTAGTCAGTGATGGTGCCATCTCGTTTTATGTTCCATTGTGGAGCCAGTGTGTGTCGTGGTTCTTTTGTTTTTCTTGCATGTGATTTTCGTGCGATGTTTTTGCGTGTTTATATGAATTTTGTTGTTTTATCGCCAATTGTGAAGTGAATTTCAGATGGGTATATCTTACGTGGCAACTTTTGCGTTCTAGGTGCTATTGCTAGGGGTAAATTTTCCGAATCGTCACTGGAAATTACTTCAGGTTGTCTCTGATTGCCAGTTGGTGTTGTGTTTGGGAGTGTGGGCGATTGCTGACCTTCGTCATCGCTGTCACTTGGGTACCTAATGTCTAGGTCTTCTTCTGACTCCCCGTCCTGCTCCCAGATTTCCTCCATCGTGAGGGCATTCTGTTTGAGTAGCTTTTTGTCTAAACAATATTTTGTTAAATTTTTGTATGTGAGGTTTTTGTGTGATGCTTTTGTCGTGATGTTTGATAATTCTGTGTTTGGTTTTCTTCCAACTGTGCTTCGAATTGAGATAGTTTTGTTGTGGTGTTGGGTATTTGTCTGATATTTTCGATTATGTTTGCTAACCTGTTGGCTAATGTTGTGTTAGACCAGTTTGGGTCTATGTCTAATACCGCTAATCTTCTTTTTATTGTTTGAATTAATCTTTCGACCATACCAGTACCTCTATGGTCACCAGCTGGTGCTAATATTAGTTTTATGTTTTTGTTTTTGCAGGATATGTCAAATTCTTTTGCTTTAAAGGCTTGTGCTTGGTCGCATCTAATTGAACGTGGTATTCCATGTACTTTACAGTAGCTTTTTCAAGGGATTCTATAGCTGTGTTTGTGTCGCAGTTGTTAAATATTTCTGCATGTGGGTATCTTGAAAGTCTATCGACTGTGGCTAAAATATAATTATTTTGTGCGTTATTCTTATATGGGATTGGGCCTGCAAAGTCCATCTGTATTTCTTCGTTTGGTTCTACTAGTGATGGTAATGAGCATAAATTTGTTTTTGGGGTTATTGGTTTTAGGTTTTTACCTTTTTCGATGCAATGTCTGCAGCTCTGCGCCTGTGCGACAATCTCGCTGTGTATGTGCGGGTATCATACAAGTTTTGCTAGCGCAAGCATACCCGCTTGGCCTGGATGTTTGCTATGAATAGTCTGCAGGACCATTGGTCTCAGTTTCGCCGGGATATAAAAGGCAACCTGATGGAGTAACGGATAGGTCGCGGTAAATTTTATGGAATACTGGGTTAGCTTTCTTTAATGTTAGCCAGTCTTGTTTTTCAACTAGATCGATAATTGGTCCCAAGTCCTTCGTTCAATTTTCCGAAATGAATTCCTCATTAAATACTCTCATAAGGTTCATCCGATATTCCGGCGTGGGGGTGTTGTCAATTGCCGTAAATAGTTCGGCGTGTTTAACTGGGTTAAGTAAAGTTAGGCCTTTGCCTTTGTTGGAGTCCGGGTCCGTTTGCGTGCTAATGTCGCGCATTATATTGCTTGGATTTTGTGTCTCCATTGGAGAATTGTTTTTATTGGGGGCGCGGAAGCGTTTTTTAATAGGGATGTCAAATGTGTTTAATTTTGGGCGAGCGCGAATTGTAATAGCGATCAATTTTGGTTTAATTCGTGATAATAAAGAGTGAGATGAATGAAGCAACTTGTTTTTAGAGTTAATATGGCAAAAAGCGCTTTCTTTAGTGTGTGTAATCTCTTTAGTGTGTGTGACGTCATTTCGTTCATTTTGAACTGAGCTCTCCGATTGGTTAAATTTACCAGTTGGTTTATTTGAGCCAAGTGGATTTATGTTTTGTTTCAGACAGGCGTGTTTAATTTCCTCTATTAAGTTTTTTACGAACTTTTCATCGTCCTCGTTTATTGGTGTTGGAGACCCTGATGGGTGTCTGCTTAGGTAGTCAGCAAACCCCATATTTTTCCCCGGTATATGTTCTATTATGAAATTAAATGGTAGTAGTCTGTCTACCCATCTCGATAATCTGCTTTGGTATGTTTCATTTCCTCTGTTTTATTTTAATGCTGACAATAGAGCTTGGTGATCTGTTTGGAGAGTGAATTTGTTACCGTAAAGTTAATATTTGGGCACTGAGGTGTTCTAGTGCCCATACTATAGCTAATAGTTCTAGTTCGTTTGTGCTGTATCATTCTTCTAGTTTATTCAAAAACCTGAAGCATATGCAACTGGTTTCCATATGTGACCGTGTTTTTGTTCCAAGCAGGCCCCTAGCCCTTTTTTTGCTTGCATCGCTTTTTACTCTTGTGTCTTTGGTTATATCAAAATGTTTATTTTCCGTGATGTTTATTATTTGTTTTTTGATATTCTCACATGCTTTAGTGTGTTCTTCTTTCCAGTCTAATTTATTTTGTGCTTTTGTGTTGCTTTTTGATAGTAGTGGTCTTAGGGGTTCGGATAGTTCTGCTAGTTTCGGTGTAAATTTTATCAGGTGATGTATGTATCCCATGAATGATCTGAGTTGATTTAGTGTTTTGGGTGTTTCTAGTTTGTTTATTGATTCGCTCTTCTTTTTGGTAGGTGTTATACCGGTTGGTGTTATTTCGTAACCTAGCCAAATTATTTGTTTCTTAGCAATTTCGCATTTCTGTAATTTTATTGCTAAGTTTTCTTTGTCCAATAGGTATAATACTTTGTCTAGTTCTTTTTCGTGATATGTTATGTTGCCTTTGGTTATTACTAGAATGTCATCTAGAAATGCAAATTTGTTGTGAAAGTTTCTTAATGTGACATCTATGGTTTTTTGAAATGTTGCTGGCATGTCTGTTAGTCCGTAAAAGCCATTTAGGAATCTGTAAGTGCTTGTTGCTTTTTCTCCTAAGATTTTAAAATTGCAGTGTTTTTGTAGTTGCGGATCTAAAGGTATTTGGCTATATGCGTATTTCAGATCTATTTTTGAGAAGTAAAATGTTCCTTGTTCTGTGCTCCGTTCGGATACGTAATTTGCTACTGCGTCTATGAGGTGGTCGATGCTTTGCATCTGGTATTTATTTTTGTGGATTGCGTCGTTTAGTTCTTTTGAGTCAAGTGCAATTTTGACGCGTTTGTCCTTTTTGACTGTAATTACTACAGGGCTTATGAATTATTCGTCTGAGCATTTGTCAAGTCTCTTTATTTGTTTGTCCTCGATTGATTTTTCTATTTCTTGTTCTACCCGTTCTAGTAAGTGTAATGGGACTCGTCTACCTTTGTGTTGTGTTGGAATTAATTTTTCTTTGAAAGTCGACTTTGCCATATGGTTTTTGAGCGTCCTAGGCGCGTACATAGATGTGGGTATTTTTTGAATATCCATTTTATGATGTTTTGTTCTGTTGATGCATCCGATATTAAGCTAATGGTCTTACCAGTTGGTTTTGTTGCTGTTAGATAGATTCCTAGTTGTTGTAGGATGTCTCTACCTATCACAGGTTGCGGTAGATGCTTAACCAGTAGGATGTTACAGTTTTTTGCCGTCCATGCCCCTGACTTGAGTGTGATGTGTAGTACCCCTGATATCTTTATGTCCTGAGTGTTGAAACATTTATATCTTGATTTCCCTTCAAATGTTGTTATTCTGCTTTGCTTTGATTTGTTTGTGATGTCTTTTGTTTTTGTATGCTCCATAAATCATCGAGGTGAGCCTGTGTCTGCTAGCCAATCCATTACTATGTTGTTGCATTTAGTCTTGACCCAACATTCACCTCCTGCTTCTTTGTTAAACGATATGCTGTTTATTTTCTTCAGTACCAATGGTCTTATTGTGTTCACTGATGGCCAATCTTCAATTAATTCTTTTATGTAGAGCGCGGCCTCTGTGTCAACTGTTTCCTCTTCTGTTTCCTCTTCTTTAACGCACTTTTCTTGTTCTTTCACATGACGAATTCTTCTTGTTTGAGATGTGCTTTGTTGTTGTATGTTTTTTCTGTAGTCTTGTCTAAATTGGGTGTTTCTTCTTTCAGGCATTGGTGCTTTACACATCGATGTGAAGTAGCCTTTTTACAAATTTTGCAAGTGAAGTTTTGGGCTCTGCACATGTTTAGATGATTTTTTATGAATGCTTGTCCACATTTATAACATGGTTCTATTTTTCCAATTGGTGGTGTAGGTAGTATTGGTTGTTGTATTGTGCGTTGTGGGAAGGATGTTCTTGGCTTGTTTCTGATATACGATACTTGTGACCAACTAGTATTGTTTGTGTGTGCTCTCAATATCTCCTGTTGGTTTGCTTGTCCTCTCTCTCTCTGTTGATGGCGAAGTTAAGTACTTGCTGTGGCGTTCTCACTTCTGATCAAAGATCCATTTGTATTGATGTGTTAGTCATATTTGATATGAAGAGGTCCTTTACTAAATCTTCCTCCAAGTCTTTGAATTTGCATAGGGCACCTGCTTCTCTTATTCTACTGTAAAATGTCTCTATTGATTCGTGTGATTGTTTCATAGATTTGAAGAATTTGAATCTGTCGAATGTGGTGTTTCGTGGAATGGTGAATGTGATATTGAGTTCGTGTACGAGTTCGTGTGTGGTGCATTTTTCTATTTGTGTGTGTGGGTTTTTCTGGTGATAATTTTTTCTTGCTTCGGCTCCACGTGATAAGTAGATAAGGCTTTTAACTTTTGTCTCCGCTTCGTCCCACGATATTCTGTCTACTAGTGCTCCTTTACGTTCTATTACCTTGCATTCGTTTTCAAAGTCTACTCTCCTTCTTTCGTTTCTCTGCTCTCTATTTCTTTCTTCGTCTTCTGTTTCTCCTTCAAATTCCTCTTTGTATGTTGGTAGTGTGGGGTAAAATAAGTCTGTGGGTTGTGATTTCAGTTTGAGTAACTTGTCTACTTTGATTCTGTCGCGTGCCATTATGGCCATTTTCAGTGTGGAGAACCATTGTCTCCATTCTATTGGGGGTGTTGCTCCGGATTCCCAAAACGGGTTTACTCCTAATGGAGTTTTAGCTGACTGCGCCATGTCAAGAAGGCAATTTGAATATGCGATCTGTCGTGTGATTTGAGCATTTAAACTGTTTCGAATAGGGGATGACCAAACCAGTTGGTTATCTGTATTTGTGTTAGAGGATAATGTTGACGGTACAATTGATGTATCTATTTCCTGACTCATATGAGTTTCGCTATTCTCTAATGGAAAACCAGGTTGTGCCATTTAATTGGCCACATGGCGACCGTATCATAACGCTATCTTTTCTCGTCTGCACTCTATCAATGTGTTATTAACACTTTTTCTGTGTAACAGACAGGTTGCTGCAAAAGAGCAACTAACACCAAATCGTACTTAATTACAAAATCAGTATTTAAGTAACGTATGCATAAAGTGTTTATACGTAGATAGTTTAAAGCTTGGTTTCTGACTCCTACACACTGGATTCTCCTCTATCACAATTATTATTATTACTATTATCATTAGTCTTAATATGATTATTATTATTATTATTATTATTGTTATTATTATTATTATTATTATTATTATTATTATTATTATTATTACTATTATTATTATTATTATTAGTATTAATATTATTGTCAAGAAGGCAATTTGAATATGCGATCTGTCGTGTGATTTGAGGATTTAAACTGTTTCGAATAGGGGATGACCAAACCAGTTGGTTATCTGTATTTGTGTTAGAGGATAATGTTGACGGTACAATTGATGTATCTATTTCCTGACTCATATGAGTTTCGCTATTCTCTAATGGAAAACCAGGTTGTGCCATTTAATTGGCCACAAGGCGACCGTATCATAACGCTGTCTTTTCTCGTCTGCACTCTATCAATGTGTTATTAACACTTTTTCTGTGTAACAGACAGGTTGCTGCAAACGAGAAACTAACACCAAATGGTACTTAACTACAAAGACAGTATTTAAATAATATATGCATAAAGTTTTTATACGTAGATAGTTTAAAGCTTGGTTTCTGACTCCTACACACTGGATTCTCCTCTATCACAGTTATTATTATTACTATTATCATTAGTCTTAATATGATTATTATTATTATTATTATTATTATTATTATTATTCTTATTATTATTATTATTATTATTATTATTATTATTTTTATTATTATTATTATTATTTTTATTATTATTATCTTTATTATCATTATTATTATTACTACTGTTATTATTATCATTATAATTATTATTTTTGTTATTATTATAATTATTTCTATTATTGTTATTGATATTATTACTATTAATATTATTATTATTTTTTTTATTATCAATATTATTATTATTATTATTAATATTATTATTTTTACTATTATTATTATTATTTTTATTATTATTTTTATTATAATTATTATTATTATTATTAACAGTTTATTATAATTGTGGTACGGAAGTACCCCAAAAGGGAAACCAAGACTCATGCATTACTATAAACACTGCTAATCTCTATACACTAATATACTATCAACCCATTCGGGCCATTTATTCAATTAGTTAACTTAACCCGTTTGGTCTTAAACCCAGTTGCCATCTTATTTGTATGCATTAAACGTTCTATCACTTGTTGTATAACACTTCTGTAAACTGGTTATAACAGCCAAAGAAAACATTCAAGTAGAAAAACTACTCAGACCGAAACCACAAACTTGAGAACTCGACTACCCAAACGAACCTATGTATGAACCCCCCACATCAGATGAAACAACAGCCGAGAAAAGACAAAGAGAACAAAGAAACATCAAACGCAAAGTCGATTGGCAAAATCAATGCCTAGCAATAGAAGACAAAGGCCCATAAGTGGACAATATCCCATGGGATGAGGCCGGCACAAAAATAAAAAGCCTCATTTACCTGTCCCCGTGGCGAGAGGCCACAAACATCTTCCACCAAATGAATCCTGACGCAGAGATGTCAAAATGCACAACAGATGCATTTGTCGAGCAACTAAAGGAAACGTTCAAAGAAGTAAGAAATAAAACATTCGATCGATACCAATTCTTCAATTGCAAACAAGAACACAACGAAGCACTGGAAAAAATGCACTCTAGAATAAAACAAAAAGCCGCACTATGCAACTGGGAAGACCTGGAAGACCGTTTAGTGAAAAGCATCTTCATTCAGGGCATGCGAAACCATCAAATACAAATGGAATTATTATCAGAAGATTGAGACCCGATCGGGACACTACAATACGACCTCGCAAGAAAAAGTGGCCAATAAAATCAACAAAAATGGCCAACCCAAGCAGATGGCTATTAGAAACAAACCCAAAAGACAAACAGAAGTTCAATATATTAGACGCAACAACACAAAAACAAAGACAAAGCATACAACAAAGAACGGGCATACTACAGACACCAAAATCAGGTCAATACCAGATTGCAGGAAATGTGGGTATAAGTTCATTCGAGGCCACCTCAGCAACTGCCTAGCAAAGAATGAAGTATGCAGAATATGCAAAAAGATAGGCCATTATGCAAAAATGTGCAAAGCAGAAATGCCCCCCAGACCAACACAAAGATCACAATTAAGAAAAAACACACAAAGCAGAAGCACAACATCCACAAATCAAAATAACAATTATCAACAAAACACAAGGAGAGTCAGAGATATTAAAGCTGCTACAACGGACGATGTATCGCAAACAAGAAGCAACCAGTCGGAGGAAGATGAATCAATCAATCCAGAGAGCACATGCTATATAAGAGAAATGATGGAAGATTCGAACAACGTCAACCTAGTCAAATGGAAATGATCACAAACAAAAATTAACAAAATCAACCAATCCCAAATGGGAGAGTATTGGATAGAAACCCAAACGGGAAAATGGAAGATACATTGGCTAGTAGACACTGGAAGCCCGAGAATTTTCGAATCACAATCAACAGCAATCTGGCTTATAAACAAACTCGGAAAAGACATTGAAAATAAATTCACCAAATTGGGAGAATTTAGGTGCTTCAACAACAATAAAAAGAAAATAAACAGCACACTCAACATCAACTAATCATCCGGAAACGCAGCCGCACCAGTTTGTGATAAACTGGTAGTACCACACAACACAGTGAACCTACATGGCAGACACATACTCCAAAAACCTGGAATACAACTATCACAAACGAAGAAAGGTGAGAAAAATACAAATTTCATTTCAACAGAATACAAAAAAATAACACACAAAAATTTTCCTCCACTTATGTAACCGCTTGCGAAGATCCAAAAATCACGTAGCCAAATCCACATTTAAACAATACTTAAAGCCTATACACCTTATTGAAAAAGTAGAAAAAGAACTAGAAAAACTAATCGAAGACAAACAAATTATCAAATTAGAAAAATGTTCAGACGAGTACTTTATCATCCCCGTGGTTATCACAGTAAAAAATGATAACGCAATTAAAATAGCATTGGACTCAAAAGCGATAAACGATACGTTTCACAAAAACAAATACCAAATGCAAAGCATTGACCACCTAATGGACACAATTTCCAAAAAAATAAGCGAACTAAAAAACAATTCAGGGACACTATACTTTTCAAAAATTGATCTAAAATATGCGTACAGCCAAGTACCACTTCATAAAGACACACAGAAACACTGCTTTTTTAACATACTGGGAGGAAACGCAACAGGAACGTACATAATTATTAACGGACTCTACGAACTCACAGATATGCCAGCCACATTTCAATAATACTAAATAATATAAAATCAGCACACGCATTCTTAGATGACATTGTAATTATCACTAAGGGGTCAATAGATAATCACGAACAGGATATAATTAAGGTCGTATTAAGATTAGACAAAGAAAATCTAGCTATAAGCCTACATAAATGTGATTTCGCCCAAACGGAGATGGTTTAGCTCGGTTACAATATTAGCCCAAACGGGATAATACCAACAGAGAAGAAAACGAAAGCCATATCAGAAATGGAACAACCACAAACACTCAAACAACTCAGATCATTCATGAGAAGTATACACCATATTATAAAACTCATACCTAACCTATCAGAGATAACACAACCTCTCAGACCCTTACTATCAACAAAAAATAGCATCAAAGGCTCATAACTAAAATGGTCGAGCGAACATGATAAAGCATTTAACAAAATCAAACAAGCCATAACACAAATAAAAGAAAACAAACACTTTGATACAACAAAACCCACACGGATCAGATGCGACGCAAGCAAAAACGGTCTAGGAGAATGCATAGAACAATATTTGGACAGTAATTGGTACCCAATAGCGTATGCAAGCCGATTCCTAAACTACAACGAACAAAAATATAGCTCTATTGAGCTGGAACTTCTCGCAGTCGTATTCTCTCTACAACATTTCAAATATTACTTATACGGTTCGAGATTTGAACTCCAAACAGACCACCAAGCACTTTTATTGGCCCCAAAAAACAATAGGGGAAATAAAACATATCAAAGCCACCTGACCCGTTGGGTAGACAGACTTTTACCTTTCCACTTCAACGTACAACACGTACCAGGAAAAGACATGGGATTTGCCGACTGTTTCAGCAGATACCCCATCTCCCCAGCACCACAACCGCTCGAAAGCAACAAAAATCATGTAGATAATTTAATGAACACATTCAAACACGTACTAAAGAACGAACAAAGAATTTAATCCAATCAAAATTTCATCAAATCAAAAACGCGCCGAAATTATAGCACGCGAGAAATGACGTAACAAAAGCAAAAAAGCGAAACAAACAAAACACACACGCTTTTTGCCATTCTCGTTGTCTAAAACAGTCTCATTCTCGCACTCAATCAAATTATTTTTTGCATCATCCTTCAATGTATCATTCAAATTCTCTTATCTTAAATATACACGGTTCAAACGCGGTCGAAAAAACTATTCACAAAAGATCCCGCACTAGAAAAATGAATACCCTCCCACTACAAATCCCATTGTAAGCAACCACCCTAACCAAACAAATAACTCTAAATCTATTACAGTTGCTACTCAAACTGATAACCCGACTCACATAGGAAAAAGAACAGCCCCACTTGATCCCAACCGGGTGTAAAATCCATTTGATAATACCCAATTGGTCACGTCAATTCCCATATCTAATTTACACAAAGTCCTCAATGAAAACTTCATATCTGAAGCTATTAGACTTGATAATCAAAGCAACTGGATTAGAAAAATGATACAAAACCATGATTGGCTAGCCGTTAAACATTACTCACGCTACTGGTATACATTGAAAAAAGACTTTGCAGTGAATGACAATTGCTGCTTACTTTATGATGGAAAACTTTATATACCCCCAAATTTACGTGACATTGCTTTACAACAAGTCCATAAGACCCACACGGGACAAGCCGGCATGATGTACGTGGCACAACTAATCTGGTTCCATCGCATCCACAGGGACATCGTCTTAATCGCACAAAGGTGCAAACCATGCACACTAAGAGGTAAGAATCTAAAACCATTAATCCCAGAAAACAAACATACACACTACCCAATCTACAAGAACCTAATGAAGAAGTACAAATCGACATCACAGGACCCATGAAAGAAAATAATAAGGAATCCTACATACTAGTCTCCGTCGATAGATTTTCCAGATACCCACATGCTAAAGCATACCACAATTGCGACACTGAAACAGCCATAGAATATCTTAAAAGCTACCTGACCTTTTACAGTATACCACGGACAATCAGGTGCGACCAAGCACAAGCATTTAAATTAAAAAACTTTGAAATCTTCTGCAAAGACAACAACATCAAGCTAATACTAGCCCCAGCAGGAGATCATAGAGGAACATGACTAGTAGAACGAATGATACAAACAATAAAAAGACGAATTTCTGATAAACATAGACCCCAAATAGATAAAGGAAACACTAGCAGATAAAATATCACACGTAATAGAAAACATTAGATTAGTTCCTAACAAAACCACACGCACAACACCATTCGAAGCACACTTCGGAAGAACCGCAAACACACAACTAACAAATATACTGATAAACTCAAATCTCAAAAATCTGACGTATAAGAAAATAAAGATTTTCCATTTAGACAAGAAGAAGCTGAAGCAGGCCATGCTGAACGAAGCCGCAATCTGGAACCAGGACTTGGACTCCGGATCGCAACTGGACATCCAGTACCAGTCACAACAAAACACGGTCACAGATTCCGACGAAGAACCCCTAGCCACAAAACGTACAACTACATCGCAAAAGCGTAAGAAAATATCACCAATAAAAACCATTCCAGATAAACTGTGTTACCTTCGGAGACAAAACATCAGTCAACGTAAAATCAAAAAACAAGTAGCACGAAAAATCATAATGCGCAGAGTAAAAGAACCTCGGGGTACACTTAAACCAATGTGGCATATAGTCCCAGGCGGGACAGTCACAAATTACACACCGCACACAATTGCAACCGATACACCTAAGAGAAAAGACACAGTAATCAGAAAAATTGATATAGCCCTATCCACAGAAACTATCCCAGAAAAATCTAAATTAATAGAATTCGTCGCAGGCAAGACTGTTGTCGAATATAAAAGAAATAG
>NC_134469.1:53750000-53812982 GCF_964194025.1 Convolutriloba macropyga
TGACCGCAGACAGCAAAGGCAACAACTTTTCAACGATTGACAACAATTAAGAAAACTGTTCTCAACTTTTCAAAAGTATCGTGTAAAGTTTCCAAAACCAAGTTGACGTTGACAACTTTTTTGAACACCTGCAAGTCAGAATGATTATTTTTGTAGAAGGAGACTTTGTAAGTTGGAGAGTTAGAAAATATGAAAAATTGCAAAAGGTATATCGTTTTTAAATGAAGATTAGGTTTATAATTAGCAGAATGTATGCATGAAGATGATACAAAAACAAAGTGTTGATTTGAAACTGCGCCGTCCATAGATCTTATTGTATTCTAAGAAAGAGTGCCTGGATTTTTTGTTCAATTGATTTGGCAGATTTGGGTAAACCAAGAAAAGCGTCCAAAATAAATCAATTAACAGCAAGAACACAGCCACTTTGTCAATCAACTAAGTCGCAGCCTGCGAGAAAAAATTGCCAGAACTTGTTGATTTGTGCAAGGTGGTTCGAAATTTAGAATATTGAAGGACACCGTTTCAAAGAAAGTAAATCAGTGAAACTATCAGTTAATTTAAAAAAAAGAATCAAAAGTGAATGATTCTCTCTTTACGACGCAGCGGTATACCCTAACATTTCCGCCTGAGCAGAATTGGCTCGAAAGTTAGATACATGCAATGAACGGAATTAGGAGACATCCTTTGTATCTTACTTTTCGCAAAAGGAGTTCCGCCAATTTTGCGAAATAAAAGAACAATCTGTGCGGAAAGTAGGTAACAAATCTTGTAGCACGTTTCCACTCAATTTAGGTATCTACTATTTGCGCGCATTTTGAGCATGCAAAAAGCACTTTAATAAAGATTTAATTGACGCTTTCAAAGCTTTAAAGTGCTTTACATAAATGCAACCACAAAAATTGATTTCTGTTCGAAAAATCCCTCGCCTATCAAAGGCTTTGTATATCAATAAGGGACTGGCCAATTTTAATAAGTAGTAATAAATAGTACTAATAAGTAGTAATAAGTAGTAATAAAGTACTATAAGTGGTAATAAAGTAGTAATAAAGTACTACTAGAAGTAATAAGTTGGACTTAATTCAATAAATAGTAATTAAGTTCGGCTTAATTGCGGAATATATGCGAAGAGGAGCTACATTGCGTGCAAAAAAATGATACATAAATGGAGCAGATGCGTGATACAAGCCGTGCGAAAAATAGGTTATAAAGTTTGTACTTGTATTTGGCGGCTAGGATTAGGACACTTTTGCGAACACGGGATTCTACTTTCCCTTCCATTTTACCGGTTTCTGCTAAAGTAGCTTTTTTCCGCAATATTGTTCCACTTTCAAAGTATTAACATAGTAAAAACGAACACGAGATACACGCATCGGGCATATCTGCCCATGACAATTTGGGTATACTTCTGCGTCGTAATGCTAGGTTTACAACCAAATTACAATTAACTAGCCTGGTTAACTTTTAAAAAATTATCCTCCTAAACAATGCCAAGCAAAACGAAACGCGTCAACAAAAATTATTCAATTAATTGGGAGTGATCCTAGGAAAAAATAAAGGATAAACTGAATAAGACTTGACCTTATACGCCATAATTTATATTACTGCCGAAGATGTAATTTAACCAAATTTAAGCCGGTTGCGGATGATAACTGCATATTTGGAGCAGGAGAACTACAGGAAAAGAACTTCCTTTGGCTAAATTTAACTTATTCTGTAATGAAAAAATTCAAATAATTCTGTGGCGGAATGCTAAAGTAATCCAAATTTGTCAATTCTTTTCATAGATAGTTCTTCTCGCCGTATATTTCAATTTGGTTTGGGCAATTTAATAGCAAATCAGTTATGACAGACCCACCCTTTTGTTGATTAGAATATAAAATCGTTAACCATATTTTTGAGAAGAATTCAAAAGATTGTTACAATAAATAAGAATGAGAAATCTAATTAATTAAGCAGAATCTTTGGCAACTGCAAGTGCTTGTGAATGAGGGAACAGCGTCTAAAATAAAAAAACGCATCGATGCCATCCAAATTTTTGGGTAGCAGTAAGAACTGTTAGAACAAGATAAAATATCAAAAGGTCGTTCAAATCGTTCATATCTAACAAACGAAAAGTTTCTAGAGCCAAATACAATCAAAATAAGCAACAAAAACAAATTCTTAAACTTTTTACGACTGCTGGAATTCAACGCTTGGATATTATTGGAGAGTTTTGTGCTAACGTATGGATTTTTATTGAAAAATAAAAATCTTCGGTTTTCTTAAAATAATTTATTTTGGCACTCTTGAAATCTTTTTTTTGTTTCTGCATGCACTCTTATTCGTCAGCATAGTGTTATGTCGGCATAGTTTTTGGCTTGCCTAATTGTTCCGACCACTCTTGAGGGGGGGAACTATATACTCGAATGGGTTTTTTTTGTTCAGTCAATTTTAACCAATCGATATATTCATCGTAGAGATTTGAGACTGGTATCATTAGACAACTTGTCCAGCGTAGAATATTGAATTGAAAAGATTTTTTTTTCGTTTTGTACAGGGAGTTATCGAGGTTTAAACTTTTTGGGAACCTTTGTGTAATTAATGGCTTTCATGTCTTTGGAAATAATTTTTTTTCGAAAAAAAGAAGTGTTACTTAATTTTGCCCATTTTTCCTTTATTGTCTACTTGTTAACTAGTTTCTTTAATGAGAGGTCACATAATACATTATCAGTGCTCGAAGAAGGTGCAATTGAACATAGTTTGGGGGCCAAATTATGGCTTTACGGCATCGAAAGCGTTTTCTGGAAAGTTTTAATTGATTTTTCGTTTGTTGTCTCTTTGTTGTTCTTTTTGTAACAGCATTAACAATGTAATGCCGACAGTTGTTAATCTCCTTCTATAGAGGCATTGGTAATTGTAAACCTATGGGATATTTTAGTTGATTTCTAATGGTTTTCATTAATTTGATTTTAATTGTTTTAAATAATTGTAAGCGAATTTTTCAACTTTACTGTTTTTGTTCTTTATTGTCTAACTGTTACCAGGCCTTTTTATGGACTGGTCCCGTATCTTTTCTGGCGAATTAGAAGTTATTTTGTTAGTTTCAGTTTTATCTGACTATATTATGACTTCGTTAGTAAGTTTTGTTTTTTAAAACGGACATAAAATTTTTGATGTAATTAATGTTTGTTGTTGTTTTTAGATTTTGCTGTTCGTCTTGACCCGCTTTCTCAATATTGGCATATCTCAATACTTTAATGCATCATTTTTTACTTCACCGAGTTATTTGAAAAAATTTTTTTGAAAAATACTTGAATTTTTGTGTTTTTCTATCTGTTCTTCATTTGCTGGAGAATTATGTCAAAAGTGTAGATAAGCGGGGTCGGAACCATATGTGCAATCGCACATTACCGAGCCTCCTTGTTGTACTTAATTATTCAATTGCTTTCAATTTCCAATTTCTGTTAGTGAAATTTAATTTCTCAAATACTCGTTTTTGATTGGTTGTTGTTTTATTTCAGTTTTATTTCACAAGCATGTTTATCTCACTTTTTAAGGAATCCTAATATATCCATTGATGTTTTAAATAAACTTTTGTCTCGATCTCTTATTTTTGTATATCAACTTCCGTTGTGGCGTTCATTTTAATTCCACTACGCATTTGAAAAATCAGATTCAGATCTTGATCATTCAGAAGTAGACCTGAACAATGAATTGGTTAATTTTTAAGTTGAGGGGTGAATCGCAAGGCTTGATTCAAAGATAAACTGAATGAATGCAACCATTATCTATAACATTCAATCTATATCTTTCAAATCTTGCTGCATAAAAGCTATTAAACTAGTTAGCTTCGATTTTGAAACCAGTTATTACAAAATTGTGAAGGAAACATTTTGCGTAGATTATCACATAATATTTTGGAACTGCGACGTCAGAAGCTATTTCTTTGGGACTTCAGCCTAAAAGTTTTATATCTTTGAGCTATATCTGAAGCGAATTAATGAAGTTTTCGGCATATGAGCTCTGATGCTAATCTGAAACTCAAAAATAAGCACATCACTCTCCAAAAATACAGGGCGGAATGAACTGTTGAAAGTGGGCCGCAGAAACATTCAAAAAGAAATTTTCTTTTACAAAATGCTCGCACCACACTAACTGAACTCGCAACGTCTTTTAAACGCACTTATTGACGTTAATTTACTTTAATTAAAATTATACGCCGCTGTTTTTGGTCTCAATGGACAGTGATACCTCCCAGTTTGAGGTCCCAGTCGGAATCAAGTATGTTCAAACCGAAGATGAACACAAGAGGGGGGGGGGGCGTCGTGCGTTCAAAATTACATAGTCTGGAAACATCTAAATACATACGAAGGCTTTTTTCAAGTTTAGCCCAATTTTTTTAAAACTCTAAGCAGTTAATGAGTTTTGGGTAGCTTCTTCATATTACGCAGGGCAAATAATTGAACTCAAATAATGAGCGCTAAAATACAAAATATTATTTAAAATCTTAAAGTTTATTCCTGTTCAAAAAGTGAGTCATTTTTAATTTTTCAGTGGTGACGTTCCCTGCTGACGTTTCCGCCTGTTCTTTTTGCTTCCAGACCTCCAATCTGTTTTTCCTTTCGCTTGTATTTGATTACTTTTTTCTTCATTTTTTCCACAAATCCAGGGTTGTCCCTGGCACATGATGTGCTGCTTGAACCATCCAAATGTCAGCAGTTCTCCTGGATTGTAGTAATCGAAGGAAAATGATGGCATTTTGGGGTTGCCAAGGTGACCGAACTCGAATCCGGGAATGAGGTAGGGTGCTCCTTCGACTACGTTTTCGTAATGGTCTCGTCTTAGAGGCCCAGGGCCGAAGCCGACTTCCATCACGACATTGTGGCACAGATCCTCAAAGTAGGCTGCCTAAAATTACAGAATCAAAAACTACTTCATTCTGATTATTTTGATCTCTTCGGTTGTGATATGGTGTTCAGAAGTTATTGCCACCAAACCATTCAAAACAACTGATGGGAAACCTTGAGAGCCTGTGTGTGTACGGTATAAATTTAACATGTGTGTATGTTTGTGTGTGTGTGTGTGTGTGTGTGTGTGTGTGTGTGTGTGTGTGTGTGTGTGTGTGTGTGTGTGTGTGTGTGTGCGTGTGTGTGTGTGTGTGTGTGTGTGTGTGTGTGTGTGTGTGTGTGTGTGCGTGTGTGTGTGTGTGTGTGTGTGTGTGTTGTGTGTGTGTGTGTGTGTGCGTGTGCATGTGTGTGTGTGTGTGTGTGTATGTGTGTGTGTGTGTGTGTGTGTATGTGTGTGCGTGAGTGGCCGTGGGCGTGGGCGTGGGGGGATTGAGGGGGTCAAAGTATGTTTATCACTTGCTCACAGCTATAGAGCGGAAAAAAAATGTTGCGTATTAAATCTCGTTGTCCACTCATGAAATTAAGTAGCAAGGATTTGAGAAAGACTCACGGCAATATCGTTGAGTGGCATTTGGTCATTGCTGTAATTAGTTAGTTTCTGCATGTGCTGGTCAGGACTCATTCGTCTGTTCACCAAGCCGTTCAACAGGTATTTTTTTGTTTGCTTCTTGCAGCAACTGCCTGAAATCAAACAGATCCAGTCCCTGGATGAAATTAACCGAAAACCATACCCAGCAGATATCTATTATCTGCGCTTGAACAACTTGATGTGTCAAAATTAAATTGTTTCAAAGGTAAGGAATGGCAAATTAATCAATTCTGGTCGCTTAGTTATCTATGATGTGCAATTGGATTGTGGTCCACTCGGCCTCTTTGTGCCCGCAACCCCCATCCCCACCCCTCGCTTACTGTGGGAAGCGGCTGAGCAAGTCGCAATCACACCCTAATGACGAGTGCTTTAAAAACTTGAAACAATCTTGTAAAATTATTCAAAACTGGCAAGATTCTCGCAATCATAATAGAATTGATATATGCATTCCCTCGTAAGCTTGCTAGCAAGATTCTGGTAAGATTTTCAGTTCTTCTACTACCCGGGTCGAGGTTTTTGGGTAAATTTTCGTAAGAAATGCGGTGAATGCGGTGAATTTTCGTAAGAAAGGCGGTGATTGCGGTGAATGCGGTGAAAAAAAAAATTCACCGCTTTTCACCGCATTTCTTACAAAAATTCACCACCAAATTCACCGCATTTCTTACAAAAATTCACCGCATAGACTATTATGGCAAAATAATGTAAGAAATGCGGTGAATGCGGTGAATGCGGTGAAAAAAAATAATTCACCGCTTTCTCTCAAGCGGTGAATTATTTTTTCTCACCGCTAGATGCGGTGAAAAATAATAATTCACCACATTTCACCGCATTTCTTACAAAAATTCACCGCATATGGTTTCCAAAGTTTACTCAATCTGATTTAAATTCACAAGAATTAACAAACAAGTAAGTGACAGTTGGCGCAGTGGAATAAGCATTGGAAGGCATGCAGGAGGTCAGAGGTTCGAACCCGTGTAGGGACGATTCTTTTTTGTAAGAATACTGAGAACGCGGTGAAAAAAAATAATTCACCGCGATTCACCGCATTCACCGCAAAAAAATGTAAGAAATACGCGGTGAAAATTATTTTTTTTCACCGCATTTCACCGCATTTCTTACGAAAATTCACCACCAAACCTCGACCCGGGTATGGCGGATAGACCGTCTCGGGTCGAGGTTTTAGGGTAATTTTTTGTAAGAAATGAGGTGAATGCGGTGAATTTTTGTAAGAAATGCGGTGATTGCGGTGAATGCGGTGAAAATAAATATTTCAGCGCATTTCACCGCATTTCTTACAAAAATTCACCGCAAAATTCACCGCATTTCTTACAAAAATTCACCGCATATGATTTCCAGAGTTTACTTAATCTGATTTAAATTCACAAGAAATTTCTACGATGTATGGAAAGTTGGCGCAGTGGACTAAGCAGTGGAAGGCAAGCAGGAGGTCAGAGGTTCGAACCCGTGTGGTGACGATTCTTTTTTGTAAGAATACTGAGAACGCGGTGAAAATAAATAATTCACCGCGATTCACCGCATTCACCGCAAAAAGATGTAAGAAATACGCGGTGAAAATTATTTTTTTTCACCGCAATTCACCGCATTTCTTACTAAAATTCACCGCCAAACCTCGACCCGGGGTGGTTAAAATATTTGCTGTTTCGTACGTCAAAGCTCTATTTCCACTGTACTTTATGATAGTGAAAATCAAGGGAAAGAATGATGTTCGTTAGCCATGCATAAAACTTGACAATTTACACACTAAAAAAAGTTCAGGTAAAGTTACCTCAACGCAGTTAAGGTAAACCTCTGTTAAGGTAAAATTAAGGTAAAAGTTACCTTAACTTTACCTTAACTTGAGTTAAGGTAAAAAATTACCTGAACTGTGTTGAGGTAAAATTACCTTAACTTACCTTAACTTTTTAAATAACTTTCTGCAGTACATAATTGTTTTTTTTTAGTAAAATTAGCAAACCAAATGTTAAAGTTTATTACAAGAGCTTTACAATGATCTTTATATGAAGCAATTTGAGCTAATATTTGTCGACCTACACTACAGCAAACCCCAAAATTATTTTCAGTGAGTGCTCAAAAAAGTTCAAAAAGGCAGTAACGCACCAATTTTTCAAAAATTGGTATTTTTATTTTTCACGCGCCTCTGTTTATGTATTGGCTGCTCACAAATCGATTCCGAGTGGTACCGAAAGGACTGGTTTCAGAAAAACGGTTTAGAGAAAGTTTAAAAGTGGTTTTAAAGTGTATCAACTTGAATCCAATCACTCTTCCTTATATTTTAAGTTAAAAACTATTATTCCTGCATAAAAAAAATCTCTGTAAAACTGGATTACACTAATATAGAAGCGGTATCGACATATGATCCTCATGTAGCTTCCATTAATTATAGTCTGTCAGATTCAGATTGATATTTATTTTAGTTCGAACTGATTCCATTTTCCAAACAAAAGCACTACTTCAAAACCCTATTCATCGAACTGAAAATTGTTTGTTATAATCAGGTATATGTTTCCGAATTGGGGTTCTCTGCTATATTAAGGGGGCAAAAACACATTTATGGAACAGTTTCCAGCCGTTTGTTGAGTTTCGCAAAATTACGGTGAAGTTTAATATAAAATTTTTCCTCTCTTCAGACCTACTGATGTTTCTAGCTTGACCAAGTATTGTTGGAAACTTTAATGCTTTTAGAGGTTAACACCAAAAGTTAAGTCTCAACATAACTGTTTCAAGCAACAATGAATTCTTTAAAATCAAAACAACCTGAACTGCGGTGGTTTCAAAGTGGATCAACTTGAATTGAAGAAATCCCCAATATATTTTCAATCAAAAACAATTACTCCTGCATAACGTAGTTCTGCGGAATAATGAATTCTACCAATATAGAAACGGTAAAGGCATATAGCTCTCATTTAGTCTCCATTTCTTTAAAGCTTTTCGGAATCAGATTGATATTCTTTTTGAATCGAGCTAATTCCATTTTCCAACATGAGCACTTTTTCAAAACCCTGTCCGTCTAACTGAAGTTTGCTTGTTAAAATTGAGTACATGTTTCTGAAACTGGGCTCTCGACAATTTATGTGGGACAAAACAAACATTTATGGAACTATTTCCTGCTGTTTATCAAGTTTCGCAAAGTTACAGTTAAGTTTAATATAAAAACTTCCCACTCTTCAACCCTAGTGATCTTTCTAGATCGAACAATTAGTTTAAGAACTAATCGGGGTTTTTGAAGTGAATATCAATACTGAAGTTTCAGAAAATTGGTTTAAAGAAACTTTAATTTCTTTAAATCATAACAACATCATATCATCATTTACCTTAACTAATATAATTTACCTTAAAAGTTCAGGTTAAATTTAAGGTATTTTTAAAGTAAATTTCAGGTATTTATTCAGGTATTTTTACCTTAAATTTTAAGGTAATTTTTGCGCATTTTCAGGTAAGTTAAGAAATTTTACCTTAACTGTTCAGGTGTGTTTTTCAGGTAAATTTAAGGTATGTTCAGGTAAAAGTTCAGGTGGTGCCCCCTTAATTTTTCAGGTAATTTTCACGTAAAGTTGAGGTAAGTTAAGGTAAGTTCAGGTAAGGCAAAACTACCTGAACGTTTCAGGTAAGTTAAAGTATTTTTTCAGGTAAATTTACCTGAACTTTATTTAGTGTGTATCCTCAGTTAAATAATTCAGCATATTCTGCAGCAAGAACCAACTGACCAGAAAGCTGTATTTTGATTCCTTAGACTCATTGCTTGCAGAAAGATTGTGGTGATGGTCTATTTCCGACTTTAAAATTTTCTAAAATTAGAAAATTCTGTTTTATGGAATTCTATTCTGAACAGGCCATATTTTGAATGAGATTTAAAAACAATTTCTTTTGATTGTTATTAAATTCTTTTTTTATTATAAAAAAGATGACAATACAAAATTGTCATCAAACATAAAAAGTTTGATAATTTTTTGATGTTTTTCAAAAAAATTTTATTTAAATTTACTTCATATATAAAAAAGTAAACTAATGAAGGAAATTGAACAAAAATAAGATGTTGAACAAAAAGATAAGTTGTTGTAGTATCGTTGTTAAGTAATTATTGTCTTCTTTCATAATGTGGAGGATTTTTTAATATTTCTGTGGAATAACCCAAACCAACAATGAAGCCGGGTGATAGTAGTAATAGGGTGAGCAAGGCTCCACGGGGAGGGTGTAGAACCCATGTATTAAGATAGGGTATAGGGGTATTTTTGAGAAAAGGTCTACCCTAATGTATTAAGATAGGGTATAAATCTAGGACCGCCTACATGTATTCAGATTAAGTAATTTTCCCATGTATTAAGATTATGTAAAGCCGCCGCCACTTTTTAAGATTGGGAATAGTCGCCGCAACGTATTGAGATTAGGAATAGTCGCAATAGTATAGTGTGAGTAGATCAGCCGCATTTTTGGTAGCCAGTCATTAGCCTTTCCACGCAGGGATTTGTACGGGCGGGGAATTGTACAGGCAGCGGATAATTCCCTTCGCAGTAAATTTCATTATTTTTATTGGTATAACCAGCGCAATGTATTAAAATAAGGTAGAGCAGCTGCAATGTATAAAGATTAGGTATAGCGGCCGCAATGTATTACGATGAGGAGTAGCGTGCTGGGCTCATTACTCAGAGGTCGGTGGTCGAAACTGCTTCTTGCTAATCTGGCATTGTCAGAGTACTATTGGACTTTTCCGCGCTCATAACTTGAATTAAAAAGTACGAAATAACAGAGAGTACAAATTAAGCACATTCAAATACAAAATTAATCAAAACTTTACATGATGACTATACAAAACGAAAGAGTATCAAAGTACATTTAGCCGAGTAGTTAATAAATTCGACATCAAAAATTTGAATAACTAACGATGAATTTATGAATTTAGAAAAACAATTACTGTCGACTTTATTAGAGTTCGGCTTATTTTACATTAAATTTTTCTAATACACATATAATTACTGATAAAGCGTAAAACAAGAACATCATGAACATTGTTCAGTTTTGTTTGAAAAAAATTAAATAGTTGAATGGCTGCAAAACTTGTGTAAACACAAATTATCAGTTTTCTGAACTGGATGTTGTAGCATATTCTGATACTTATTACTAAAAAACTTGCTTTTTTGTGATTGGACAAGCCAAAGAATCAGCATAGTATCAAATTTGATTGAGTCGAGCAATCATTGCCCAATGCTCTCCAGCTTCACTGCTCGGAGAAGTGTTGATGAGAGCAAAACTGAATGTGGGTAGACTAGAATACAATATGCTGCAAAGGATCCAATATACCGGTATTTGAGTTCTGGGATTCGTTCAATAATCTTTCTCAGGGAAGTGTTATCCATGACAAACAATATTTCTCTGCTTTAATTCCTAAGTACCTTAAACACACGGATTTTTAACTGTACAGGCAAGCTGAAAAGACTTATTCTCTTCAAAAAATTAAAAATCAATGGACTTTTTACCTTGCTCTAATAATACTTTGATCGAGTTTTTAATATTGTCAACAGAATTGTGATTGGAGTTGCGGTAAAAAAATATTAAAAAAGTATCAGAAAAATTGGGAGAGGAACGTAAACAAAAAAGTTTGAATTGGATCTGCCCAGTTAACCTCCATTTTAAGAAATTTTTTGATTAAGAGAATGGCAACTGGGTGACGATAATATATATTCCACAATTATTCCAATGCAAAACAATAATGTAAAACCCATAAAAAATGAAAAAAAAGAAAAAATTTTCGTTAAGGCAAAAATCTTCGGACATTTTTGGCAACTGTTCCGAACTGATCAATTTTAACAGTGGATATTCTTTCTCCTAGAAAAATTAATTCTTTCACACTTCTTAGCGGGTGGTTGAAAAACATTTCTAATGGGAAACTTTCACCGCTGAGTTCAGTATAATAGATATTTTCTCCAGCATCTTGAAGCAAAGTGAGATCAAATACAAGTAAGTAACAATTCTGAAATAGATTATTTGGTAACAAAGGAATCTCTTCGTTAAAATTCATTGCTTTCATTGTTGTTACACATGCCCTACAGTCAATGGTATCAACTTTATCAACTGATATTATAGCTATACCTCCTTGAATAATTCTTAGTTCTCGTAAACCATTTTTCTGATAATGGAAAAGATTTTCTTGAAAATGTCCTGTGAATGCTGAATTTGTATGCATCGCAATAGCTATTCTTCTGATTGGAGCATTGTTAGAAACATTTTCCTGAATACACTGATTCTGTCCTGAAGAAATAATAAATGTACGTCCAATTGTTTCCATAAAATTGTAATAAGAATGTTGATGAGTTAATTGGTATCTGATGGTCTGGTGATACACTTCGTTAACAAAAACACGTCTTGTAAACGGGGAACAGTCAAGAGCTTTAAGGGAGACGGGAGAATTGTAGGAGATCATGTAAAAAATGGGTCTTGCACAAATCAATTTCAGTATAACTTTTGTATTCGGAAGCAGTAACTTTTCACATTGGAACAAATCAATTGCCAATTTACCGTAATAAGTAGTTCCATTTTCAGCAAAATTTCATCCTCTCGATCTATAAAAGGGCTTTTCTCAAAGTCGCTAAGCTCTTTTTCAAAATCGTAACCATTGCACGCCAAAATACTTTAATTAGTTCTTCTGGAAGCGTTAAATTCGTTGGAAATTAAAGCCTTTTGTCATTATAGACTATTTCGGTTGTAAACCTGTTGATTATTCAGAAACATTTCATAGTTAGAGAAGAGCGAGTGTAATAAATTGTTGACGTGAGTTAGATAATGTAAATCTTTATCTGTGAAATACATTCCCGTATCTGCTTTTCCATGCTCGTCTTTTTTCATAAAGTCATCAAACAATCTTCCCTTTTGAAAATCAACATTGATTTCAAGGTGAATATCTCTCACATCAAGACATATGCTTCTATCTGTTTCAAACTCGAATTCAATGCTGCTTTTATCCAATGAAGTACTGCGATAAACTTCTTGAACGTGAGAAGATTCAACCGGTTACAGAACAGGAATTTTTGAAAAATCTCCAAGCAAGAATTTGTAAAGTGAGCATAACAAAAGTTGCCATGGTTTCTTATTCTAGGATTCATTTTAGCTTAGAAAAATTATCTCTTCTAGTTCGACAACGTCGACTGGTTTTTGGGGGAAATCTTCGAATAATGCGACGTTTCCTAATTGTTCCACCACCTAGCTGTTTACGTAATTTTTTCTTTCCAACATCTGCAGCCACAGATTTGAATGTTTTAATTCCAGTTAGAACATTTCCAATTTCTGTTGCAGCTATATCAATCAAATCAGCACCAACTAATTTTGCTGCTGAGACAACATATCTCCTCAAGAATGGAATAGCTCTCCTCCCATTTGTTTGTGCTAACGCGCCGAATCTTCTTCGCCTCTGTCTTGAATAACCACGAAAATACGGAAAATCACTATCAGCAAAAAATTTTTACAACTTTAAATCTAAAAATGATTTTCAGAAGTTTTTCTAATCATTAGTACTGCTTTTGTTACACCAACAGAGTTGAAAGGAACTTTTTCACCAAATGAGTTTCGGAGCTGGAGTCTTATGCTCTGGAATGAGTATTTAGAATTTTTTTAAATTGTAAGTTTGGAATTACTTGATAATTCTCGTATTGTCCTGTTGAGAGGATGTCTCCTTTCTTAACTTTTCATATAAACGGAAAGCATCGTAAAAGAGCTGCTTTTGGTATCAGCCTCAATATTAAATTCAAAAATATACCTATATATCCTTAAGATGTGTATACAAGGTGTATACAATGTCACAAGAGATCTTAAGAAAATGTGGACCAACACCACTCATGAAAAACATAAACAGCTTCTTCGCATCTAAAGACATGGCAAAGATCTGCACTAAAAATGACAAGTATATAGTTTTCATTAGGAAGACTCAAAGAAACTCGCTGTGTTATTTTGTTAACGTGTAACTTGATTGGCGTTTTTTTACACATTTCACGTTCCTGAAATTTTTGGTTCATTTAATTGACAATATCAGGGATCGATCTGGTTATAGATTTGGTTCAAGTGTTTAATAATTCGTTGTTTTTTCATCTGATGTTTCTTTATCTAGATAGTAGAATTTACCCTTTGTTTTATTTTGGTACAAGGGAGGATACGACAGTTCTGTTATCGCTACCTCCCATTCACCATCAAGATGAATTTGTTCAGGTAGAAATTTCGTGAATGTATTGTTTTGGTAACATTCCAACGACGCGTTGGAAAGCAACTCATCTTTAAAAGACGCACTTTGAAAGCTCTTGTTCGTAAAACTTATCTAGAATTTCATCACCTTGTTCTCCGCAAAGGTTATAGGTTTTATAGGTTGGTGGTTTATAAGTATCAATTTTGCGGATTTCAATTGTGAACTGAGATTTATAACCTTTTCTGAACAGAATATATTTTTTTGATATACGAACATTTTCAACAAATTTTAAAACGTGGTCGCTTATATTGGTTAATTGAGTTGTTGTAAAAATTGACAAAAAATCTTTGTTTGTTACGTTCTCTGGAGCTTTACCTGTTGAGCGATTAACTATTGTATTCATATTTTTGAGAAAAGAATCCAATTTTCTCACGTATTTCTCATCATTTTCTACCATATAGCGATAAATATTGTTTTTCAGAGATTTTATAGCTCGTTCTGCTACAGCAGCGTTTGTTTCATTTCTAGTAGAGTAAATTTTGATTTTCTTGTCAGAAGAATTTTCAAAACTCACCACTAAACTCTCCTCCCTGATCAACCAATACTTTCGCTGGCAAACTCTTTTTACGCAACATTTTTTTTGAACGCTACAAGTGCATCGGTGGAGCACTTTAACTTCATTGGTTGCACACGAACAAAGCGTGAAAAGACGTCAACAGATACTAATAAGTCCGATATTTTATCCATAGAAGCCAGATCGAGACACCAGATCTCATTCATTTTTTTAGCAAATGCTGGTAATCTTTTGAAATGTCATGTTGCATGACGATACTTTGTGTAGGAGTCCTTGCTGTGCAGAAAGTAGACAACTTTCTTTTTGGATAACCCATTTGCCTTTTGTAGATTTATAATTGACCCATGCGGCTTTTCCATCTCTATACAGTCTTTGTAGCTTGGCTTTTCAGATTTTTAAAGGAATCCAGCTCCCTCTGTCTTTACTTTTGGCATCTTTGTTTATTAATTTTTGCGTATTTATTCCGGTAGCATCAAGTATTGTGTAAAATATGTCGGGAAAATCAACGTTCTTTTTTTAAGGCAACAATAAAATCTGCGAAAGCTTTTTCTGTATCTCTTCCATCTAATAAAATTGTGTCAGTGAGAAATAGCTTGACTTGTAGCAAATTCAAAATTTGATCTACAATTGTTTCGTTATTTAATGATCTGATTCTGTTGCTGATTTCCTTGTAATTTGGTTTCAAATGTGTTAGGACAGAAACTGGTTTCTGCTCAAAAGTGTCACATTTTTTAACTTCTAATTTAAATTTTTGCTCGTAAGAGAGTTGAGGAATCAAAACAAACTGTTCCATTTCAAGACAATCGATTAAAAATAGATGGTGTCAAAATTGATATGAGCTCTATTCCTTTTTGTAAACATAAATTTGCTGTGCTTATATTTATTCCGGTAGTTTTTAGCTTGAGTTGATAAAATTTGACTCTGTACTTTATTACGTCTTGTTTTTGTATTTCGTGTAGTGTCCTCAGAGAAGGTTTACTATGCATTCGTTTAAGAACTGAGTGAAATTTTTTGGACAATTTTTTAGAAAAGTTTTCTCAAGTTCTGGGAATACATTCGGAACGTTATCAATGTAGAGAGATGTTGGGTGTTCATCGTTCAAAAAAAATCTTTGTTTCGTTTTAGGAAGGAAAAAATATTGGGAACAAAACCGCTGTTCGTGCAAAATCTAAGAGAGTGGACAGTTTTTGGAAATAGATCAATGAGTAATTGATCTTACGGGATTGTAGTAGCTTCTTTTATAACAATCTTCTAATTGTGATCCTAACCCGAGCTGTTGACTAAGAATGTTATTCTGGAGAACATCTCTAGGAGACATGAATAAAACTATATGAGTACTTTCTAACTCAATATCTTTTCCCAACCTGCTCTGATGAAAAAGATGGTGCTTTATTTATATTGTATTAAGTCCTTTGTGCCTTCCAGCTGTTGCATTTTCGACGAAATCTTTCCAGCTTGAGATTTGCTCATAAGAATTATCAAAAATCAGCAAATGCTTTGTTCCGTTATTGAGTAGACTCTGAATGAACTCAAAGCCAACTCCTTGAATGAAATGAATGTTCTTAATGTTTTTGGACATTGGTCCGTAAAGTGATTGATAATGTTGATAAAAAT
The DNA here is from genome assembly GCF_964194025.1 of Convolutriloba macropyga. Lineage (NCBI taxonomy): Eukaryota > Metazoa > Xenacoelomorpha > Acoela > Convolutidae > Convolutriloba > Convolutriloba macropyga. Next base: position 53,765,849 of record NC_134469.1, read on the forward strand.
AGTAAATTTTATCAAAATTCGGTTGAAAAGATCCAGTATTTAACATCATCGATAAGATGAGAATTTCCAGACCCGCTTGGTCCCGCCAATGAAATAAAAAATTCGTTCTTTAGTAGAAAATTTTTTGTTCATATTTTAGGAGAAGGTAAAATATAACCGAATCTACTAGATAAGATAGCAACCCAAACTGTTGTTTCTTCACAGGTTTCAGCAAGATTTAGTTTTACTATACAGCACGGTAAAATTTAAAAAATAACAAAAAAATTGGGACAAAAAACCACCAGAGATCTATTACAAGTCTATCCGAAACATTTCCATGATTGCCGTTCCTGGTTATTATCATCAAAGACAAAACTACGTAATTTTTACTGTTATCTGTATGCTCGGTCATTTATGCCTTTTTTTAGGGGAAAATCATTTTTTCCAATTGGGAACTCGACTTTTCTGTGATTCCAAAAGTAGTACAATAAAAAAAATTAATTACAAAACGATCACAAATACAATTAGAAATTACAAATATTATACGTTATCATAAAACTCAAGAGTCCAAGTTCCGTAAGCATAAGTTTTGTTCTCTCTACATTGAAATATCTTTTTGTGTGGATACGGATAGTTGTGTGGTTACGCCACAATCCCAGTCAGTATCCGAGTTGCTGAGAAGTTTGAAATTTTTTTGGACAACCAGGATAATCTTAAATCTCCACATCCTTACACAAGTAATTTGAGAGGAGTTTATACTTCTCTAACCCCTTTGCAAAGTATTCTGTTGTAGGTGAACAATGTTGGTGAATGATTGATGACAACTCAGTATACTCCAGTTTTCCGTTGTTCCAATTGATCCCACGTATTTTTTAGTGTTCTGCTTGAAGAGTAGTTTTATAGTCCTTGGGTGGGTTGAAACTGTATCCCAATACAATTCCATCATTGAAAACACCCAACTCCTTAACAATTTTTCCCTCCAAGCACTCAGTATCAAATACAACGAGAGACATTCACATTTTTAGGTTGGTTTATTACAAAACCGATTAGCAGTCTAGCATTTTGAAATATTGAGGAAGATGTTAAATGTCCCAAGGATCATGAGCTTGGAAAATTTGGTAAAATGTGACAGCATCCTGGAGCTTTGTTTGTAGTTGCTTTAACCGCTCCAGCAGAATCGTGCAGTATAGGATGTAATAAAAAAACTTTCAATCTAGCAAAGAAAAAACCTGAAAAGGAACTTCCATAGCCAATAAGTCCTCCATAACGAAGTTTTTGGTTATTTTCCTCCAAAATTATGTTTTCATCCCAAGTTTTACAGGCTGCTAAAAACAGTTTTTTGTGTTTTTCATTTTCGGGAAACATTGAAAGTATGTTTCCGTAACAATTGAATATGTTGACAAGAATGAAAATATACATCAACTTTGCGTTCCTTGGTCCAATTCAAGGCCAGTTTTCTTAAAGTTTTCAAAAAAAGATTAAAATGTAGGGAAATTCTCCAGTAAGTTCTCGTACTCTTCTTTTTTAATTCAATATTTGTCAGAAAACTCCACTGATATCCGTTCCAACTATGTTTTGAAATGGTAACTTGTTGTTTATCTGAACGATATATAAGACTTGTTCTGCATAATCTGTATAAATAACCAACTTGAATTCTGACATTTGGGACTCTATGTCCAAATTTTCTAATTTGGGAAAATTTTGAGCTTCAAGAACAGTATAGGAATATCTGTTAAATTCGTAATGAAGTATAACGCAAAAAACCTTTGACTTATCTCTGAGACTCAAAAAAATGTTCCTTGAGCAGCCAATATCCCAATTCATTCTGAGATCAAAGTCTTTTTTAAAAATTTATCGTAGAGTAAACAAAAAAATATTACAACATCACACAACAATTATTACAAATATGTACAATGTTCAAAGTGAGAAAAGTTATTCAAATGTTAAATCATTTTCTTGAACTCGTCCAAAATGTAGCTGACATAAATCACCTGCTTGAACTCATTGTTTTCGTTTTGACAAAAGAGTCGAATCTGCACATAAACGGAGACTGGATTCTCCTGAACGTATTGAATGAAAGCCACATATATTCGTCGATTACGTCCTCTCTGACTTTGTGTCATTGTTGCGGCACATGGGTTCTTGAGGAAAAACAATTTTTTCAATTCGTAATCTCCAACTCGAAGTCTTTGGTACTTTTCAAAGGTTCCGGAGTTGAGTATTTGAAGGCTGGCAAAATTGGTTCAGATTAATTTTGTCCATTTTTAAAAATCTGGAACATATTAAATCTCCCAAATCTTTTTGGGTTACAACCAAAGTCTATATAAAAGGGAACCGAATCAGTTCCAGTTTTAGGCTAGGAATCGGTAAACATAGAAGCAGCACTCGAGTAAAACGAAGAGATTTTAGAGAGAGATATTATATCAACTTGATCTGACAGACAGAAATTATTTGAATGATTTAACTTGTTATTTTGATCGCTCTATTGTTTCCGATCACCTATTTGTGGTAATGATGTCATTATACTTCTTTCATTTCCAAACATGGCAAATAAATTGCGACATTTTGCAAAAATTCCGCATAAGGAAACTTAGTCAGAAATTTTAACTTGAGCGAACATTTGAACTAGAGCAGCATATTTATTTTGATGTTTAGTGCGTCTGTGTTGCTTGAGCAAGTAACAGTGTTTCAAATATTTAGAACAACTAAATGAACGGATTTTTCTGAGCTGCGTTTTCTTGAACTGTGTCATTTTTCGATTGAAATTTTTGTTGCCTTTGAACTGAATTGCTTTACTTCCTTATGCGGTAGTTTAAAATAGTCATTCCAAAATCATTTTGGGTACAGAATGGCAGCAGTTATGTGTCAAGTTGTACCTAACTTAAAAAATATGAGTGAAAGCTTTGTTCATTTGCGTATTGTTTAATGATTATGAACCTTACTTGCTGACCAGTGAATACTCTGTTGCGTCTCACAATTAAACTTCTTGTCCTCTGAAAAATTGTTCTCATCACATAATTGTCATTTCATCTTCCTTTAATGAATTACTCCAAAAACTGGATGATTTATCTTTTCAATATCAGACAGTGGACTGATTATACACCTTATATAAACTTCAGATTTTTGGTCACACAATGGACGAAGCAGGACTTGTTTTTACTCAATTGAAGAGAGTGGTAGAAAATAATTCGGAAAACAAATTTGATGAAAAATAAACCAGCATGTTCAAGAAGAGATTGAGTAGAAAGAAGTTCAAGAGGTATCTACTGAGAACTGAGCAAAGAATAGCAAGCAGACAAACATTGAGATCATCTTTCTTCGACCAAATTCAGACACTTAAGAACTCAAAGGATGAGAGTTAATTAATAAAAATTGTTGATTGTTTACTAGATGTTCATGGAATAATTTATAACCCCATGTTTTACTTTGAAGTTAGAAAGTAATAAAGTGTTTGTACTAAAACAATTTTTGCTTAAAAATATCAAAGTTTTTTTTCGGGTAATTCAGCTTTCATATAATGTTTTATATGTAGTGTATATTCTAAAAGTCGAAAAATGAACTCAATATTTCTGTTAAGTATCAAATTTTCAAACAATATTTTTAATTAAATGTCAAAAATAGAACCTCATATTTTTTGTTGAAAACCGAAAAAGTTACCAAATTGTGCGTAAAAAATGCTCAATTTTTTTCTCATTTTTCTTAGTTTTACGATATAATTTTAATAGAAAAAACAAAAATTTTCATAATTTTGAAACTGACAAGTTTTGAGTCTGTTCTTACAGCTTAAAAATCGGATTTGCAACAGGAATTTTTCATAAAAATCGAGTTTTTTCTCGACCTCTTTTTATAAATCGAAATTAAGTTCCACAATTTTCCTAAATACCAAAATTAAGTTCTCCATTTTTCTCAATTGTTGAATAACAAAGTTTTTAATAAAAACCAAGCACCTAAATTATCAACAAACCTTTCGTGTTAATCTTTATTCTGAAAAATTTAAGAGTAAGTCAAAAATTATATAATTGAAAATGTAAATTTAATACGAAACACCTTAAAAGTACTCAACAACTTTATTATTTTTATGAACAAATACAAAAAAGTTTACAAAATTGAACATAGAAAACATTCAAAAAGAGTTTCAATAACATGTTCTGGCAAGTTGTGAACTTCATTACGAAACCTTTTTGTCGCTCAATTCTACCAGGTAGTTGCGTTGGTTGAAAAGTGGCTGGGGTATTAGGTACGTCACTCAAAATATAGGTTTGTGAGCTGTTCCTTCCTCAATTGAAGCAGTTGTCATCGAGGGTGTTGTCGACATATCGGTAGATCCATAGTACTGCGCTGAATCGAAGTGTTCCAGATTGTTAAATGACGATGTGGTACTAGTATCGATACTCAGCTTGCTTTGTTCTCTACTATGAGCTATTGTTTTTCACCTCGGGGCTTGATACCTGACATACCTCCGGTATAGTGAACCAATTGTTTGGAAGCTGGCCCTCATCCCACGGAAATATGTATTGAATGCTTTTGGCTACGTAATTGGCGGGAAATCATATCCATTAACAAGAAGATAGTGATGTCCACTAACAACAGTAACTTCGTGTCCCATCGCGTGTGTTCCAAGCTGATTATCTGTAAGTGGAACCTGACCCTGATGATATGTTTCAAACTGTTGTCGCTGGTGCTCAATAATATGCCACACAGTAATGAATAAAAAGATCACAGACTCATACTCTCCATTTGATAAACCTTGAACTCCAATCCGAGCAATCTCCTCAGTGAAAGAAACTGAGTACAGAAGGCTATTATTTTGAACAGTGAACTCCATTTTGCATAAAATGATAGATGAGAATTTTTGTTAGAAAGTGTTGAGATTGGAAAAGAAGATGCTATTTGGGAATGAAATGAAAGTGATCAGTGGGTGGATAATAAGTTAGAAGGCAGCAATTTTTACCTTTTAGGAAGAAAAGAGAAAACCTACATTAGATATAAACAAAAGTTAGAACTAAAGTAATTATTTTTTTAATGAAAAGAATGTGAATGTTGGAGCTCGATGACAGGATAAAGTGTTGACGAGTATTTAGTATATTGTTGAGAAACAATTGCAATTATGTTTTCAGAGAAGTTGTATCAAATGATAATGTCAAAATCACTAAACTCTATATATAGTGTGCATTTTCCAATCAAAGAACAGTAACCAAAGATGGAAGGTTTTTTGAGAAAAAGTGACGTTTTGCTTGCAATTGGAACAGAAATTCAAATCCAAATTTTGGGGTAAAATTTCCTAACAGGGTAGGAATAAAGGATACGAATAAGTTTTCGACTATGCTTTTACCTAAAATGGTCTATTTTAGTTAAAATGAGGTTACATAATTTACCAGAAAAGTCAGGCTTTGATAAAATTTTTCCATTTCGTCAAATTTCAGATCAATCTTGGAAAATGTTCCACTTTTGGAATCAAATTTCTGTATATATGCGTTAGGTAAACGATACTATTGCTATTGGTTCTGGGAGAGGAACAAAGTTTGATTGTGAAAAATTTCTGTACTGCTCCAATGTATCGGGGACGGAGTTCAAAGTGAACAACATTTCGTATTTGCTTACAGGCAATTCTGAGGATAAATCGAAGGACTGTTTTGCAATAAACTCCTCATAATCAAATTTTTTAATAGAGAGCGTTGCATACTCAAGACCTTTACTAAATCGGATTTTTCTGTTGGATTTTTTGAAAAGGTCAAAGATTATTAAAAAAGTATGAATCTACATCGATTTTGTCAATTTTGTATGCATCAGGTATACCCTTTATTTCTCCTGTATATCTTCTCCAAAATTTTCAAGTGGTTTTTGATCAATATGTTTTACAAATGAGCAAAATTTAACGTAATATTCTATGAAAAAAAAATTCAGAAGAGAAAACTAGATGAAAAAAACGATATCATTAGCTTTTACAACAAGTTTCATAATACTAAAGGTTGATTGGTTTGTCCTCAATAAAATAATCAGATTAACATCAATTACATGTAAGTTATCTTCAATTATAGTAGAAGTTACCTTCTCTAATGTTTTAATATTATTGTAGAAACAGATTTAGTGTACTATCGATAAAATGACAAAATTAGTTCGTTTAAAATAATATTTGTAATCTGGATGTGCAACTATCTGGCAGATAGATTCGGTTAAAAAGTGCGTTTTGTGATGAAAAGTATTGTTTTGTAAAAAAAGTGACACAAATCAGCAATATGACAACTGAATATAACTTCAGACTTCCAATTTTCCACCAGAGAATGAAATTACGCATTTTTGATGTTTTCTGGATTTAAAAACAATGCAGAATGCAACACTGTGTTTGCTTTGCAGGAAGTTCTTGAACTTTCCTATTTCTTAATGTTAGTAAAATCAGAAATTACGTCATTTCCTTATATGGAAATAATGAGTCACGCGAGATAATCTAACTAACAGACCAAAAATTATATTTATTCTCACTTTGTTTTTCAGATACAGTTGCTCGGCACTTTACCTGAATTTTATTCCATTTAGTTTGGATCAAAGCAATACAATGCCTTCTCTTGATAGAAATCTACCTGTCAAATGCTCGAAGTGCGAGAAATTGGCTGTCAAGTAGCATATGGCTCGACACAAAGAGTCTTGTGATAGTGGGACTTTAAAATGTCCCAAGTGTCCACATTTCTTTACAGTGAGGAAAGAGGACTTGAACTGCCACCTAGCTAAGCGTCATGCTACTCGATATAAGAAGCTTAGTACATTGTGCACTATAAGCTTGGAGGAATTTCCATGTTTTTATTCTCTTCAACAAAATAATAGATGGAAACACGGAACATCGACCAAAATTGGAACCCAATCCAGCGAAAACTTGAAAGCGGTACTAGAATTGGAAGAATGGATAAGAACAACAAACAATTACAGCAGGAACTTAGTGCCTGTCAACACTTCTTTGACAATACTGAGATGGAAAATGGGAGACATAGAGTATTCAATTTAAAATTGTCGAAACTTGATCCCAGCGAATTTATTGAAAAACTGAAGGAAGTGTTTGAAAAGCTTAACTGCGCTGCTAAAATCAATTTATTTCTTGGATTTATTTTACAAAATGTGGACACAGACGAATACCGATACATTTAGGCTAATGAGAACAACAACTTCTTTGAGATTTCTCATTTATTTGTTCTAAGGAGGACTAAGTCTCACTTCAGGATAGAGTAGAGAAAATGGATTTGGTTGAGACTTGTGCTCAAGAAAGGCAAATACAAAATGGCGGTATGCACTAACTACGAATGTGACAATTTTGTGTGCTCTTATAAACAACATCCCAATGGGATGTTTAGATGCTGTTATAACTGAACAGTTGTTGAGAGTGTCAGATGTAAATTGTCTCTTTACGAATGGACACGGAGAAGCCCACAAGGATTACCTTTGTTTGTTTAGAGCTGTAGCTGTTCACTTGTATGGATCAGCTGAGCTGGAAACAAACGCAGCTAAGTTGTTCAGTGACTTTCTCCACGAGTCTGGTCATGACGCAATTAACATTAGAAAATTGACGATGAATCACTTGTTGTTTGTTAAAAATGCTATAAAACACAACCTTTTCATTTATGCCATTGACATTGAAAACGGGGATTTTGCAGGTGAACTTGCAAGAATTATTGAGATGTACGAGAAAAGCATAATTTATTGCGCTAAAGCAACCGCAATCGCTATTTTGATGTTATCAACACGTTCTTCAAACGATTACGCTGTCCTAACTGTGATACTCTTATTAAGCTTGCTGGTAATTTCCTTCGTCACGTGAAATCTTGTAAAGATAGGATACAGCACGTTTATCCGAAGAGTGTTTACACTTTGAGAGAAACTTTGTTCGATAAACTTGGCGGATTTGGAACTAGATATCAAAAACGGTTCAAAAATTTGGCTGTAATTGATTTCGAATCAATCTGCGTTCCATCTAATGAGTTAAGAGGTACCAATACAACCACTTGGATAGGAGAACAAGAAGCAATCTCTTTGTCAGTTTCCTCTAATTTAATACAAGAACCCATTCTCCTGTGCAACAAAGACCCCAAGACACTGATTGCATCTTTCGCTGAAGCCCTAGAAGAACTAGCCAGCAACAGTAAAGCAGAAACGTTGCAAAAAATTTCATCCATTGGAAATGCAATTAAAACCAGAGTAAATTCTATTTTCGAGAAATTGAATGGACGGAAAAATGAAAGTATTCCAATGATCGAATTTCATTATATTGAAGAAAAGAAGAATAATTTGATATGTCAACGCAAATCCTTCAAATTTAGAAAAATGAACATCTCGAAAGACAACAACATTTTGAACGTTATGTCAACACTTTACCTGTATTTGGATTCAACTGCGGGAAATATGATCTGAATCTTATCAAGTTTTTTTCACTATCCTACCTTATTCACGAGCGCGATATTCAACAAACCGTTATTAATAAAACTCACCATTATTATATCTTTTAATCTTACAGATGTACTTTCTCGATAATCTAAACCTTCTTGGCGGAGCAACATCACTAGATTCGTTCCTCAAAGCTTACAAGACAAATGAGATCAAACAATTTTTCCCCTATGAATGGTTCGACCCACCAAACAAATTGGATGCAACTTTCCTTCCCCCTTACGAATGTTTCTTTAGTAAGTTGAGAGATCACAATCCACTGGAGAAGGAATTTACGGATTTCAAAAAATTTTTGAATAGTGGACTTTCCAAACAGGAGGCTCTGAAAAAACTTAGGTTGAACGTAGTGCCACCCCTCGAGAACTGACAACTACAATTTCTTGAAAAGTGTGTGGGAGCAGGAACAAATGACAACTTTTCAAGACTTTGTTAGGTGGTATAACCACAAGGATGCAGTCCCGACACTAGAAGCGATGCAGAAAATGGTGGAATTCTATCATAACAAAGGGATTGATATGTTAAAACTAGGTTGCACACTACCTAGTTTGGCAAATACTTGTCTACACAAATCAACTAATAACAAATTATATCTTTTCGTTGAAGCAGACAAAGATTTACGTTATAAAATACGCGAGGATTTGACCGGTGGTCCCTCTGTTGTCTCTACTAGAAAAGCGGTTGTGGATCAAACATATATTCGAAAGTCAGAAAATATTTGCAAGTCAATTGTGGGCACAGACGCCAGTCTACTTTACCCTTCTCAATGTGTCAAGAAAGGCCTACTGGGCCTCACAATAGATGGGAATTCGATTCAGACTCTCATCAGTTTAAAACTAGGCAAAATAAACGGAGGAAATTTGAGAACATGGTTATGTCGTACCTACAATCTCAGCGTCCTAACTGCACTATTGAAAGTTATTACACAACTGGAACTCAGAAAAAGATTGATTGTTTTGGTGTAGACGACTTTTGTACTCACTGCAAAACTATATTTGAAGCAATGGGTTGTTACTTTCACTTTTGTGCATGTCAGGAAGCAAGAGCAAATATTTCAGAGGAGTAGACCCAGAGAGGACTCAAAAAACGGGAATATGACGAACTGAGACGATCCTATTTGCGAAACAAAGGAGATAAATTTGTCGAGATATGGGAATATAACTGGTGAGTAACTCTCAAAGATGATGAATCTGTAGAAGTTCACGTGAAAAACAATTTCCCATTCAGGCTACCTCTGACTCAAGAATCTCCACTTGCTATGATAAGAGAAGATAGATTGTTTGGTAACGTTCAGTGCGATCTTGAGTCCCAGATGGGTTGAAGCACAAATTCTCAAAATTTCCACCACTCTTTAAAAACTTTAATGTTAATTGAGCAGATATTGTTGATTATATGGGGTTCTATGAAATTGATAACGGTTTACTCAAGCAACCTCAACGCATGTTGATTTCAAGCTTCAAAATGTAGAATGGAGCATTCATAACACCATTATTCAACTTTTGCCTTAGTCTTGGGCTGAAATGCACCAAAATTTATTGCTTCGTTCTGGACATACCCAAAAACTGCTTCAACAATTTTGTGCAGACAGATGTTGATGCTATAAGAGCTGGAGATGAAAATCATGAATCAAGCGTTGTCGGGAACAGTTCCTATTGTTACAAAATCATGGAAAGAAGCTGACATACAGAGTCAAATTACCTGAACGATGAAAAGACAAACAAAGCTATCAACGGGAAATTGTTTTAGAGACTTATAAAGAATTATAAACTCTAAACTGTAAATTTTAAAATTGAGCACCACGAACCAGTAATAGTCGGCTTTTTCATACTTCAGTACGCAAAATTACGTACGCTGGAGCTTCTTTACAATTTGTTTGGTAAGTTTTGCGATGTCGACACATTCGAAGAGTTAGAGATGGACACTGACTCCTTATAATTAGCTCTTTCACACGATACATTGTACGATTGCATTCGTCCATCTATAAAAGCAGAGTGGGAAGCACTGAGTGTTGGCGCCACTTCAAATCAGCTAGAAAAGCCATCAGACAGCAAGAAATAACTTTCGAAACTGAAAAAACTTGAAATTTATCAAAACTCATAAATGGTCAAAACTGAAAATTTTTACAAGTTGGGACGGAAAATTTGTCCACCCCCCGATTTTGGGAAGGCAAAACCCGAGCAACCCGAGGTTATGGCAGACGGTTAGGGTTACCTCTAAGCTATTCATGGACCCAACGAACGTTATTCCATCAGACCCACAAGTGTGGCTATTAGCACTTAAATGGTGCAAAATTGGCATTTTTCGATATTTTGTTATTTATTGTTAAATTTCTTAAGTTGTTTATTTATGATTCTTTAGATGATCATTAAAGGTGAAATACGTACATTCGAGGCATTTAGAGCCACGTAATAACCGTCCGTGCTTATGTCAACAAAAGTAAATATTGCAGTAGTTTGACATTTACTATGTAAACAATAACCTAAATCATTTTCTTGATTAACCAATCAGAAACAAGTAGCGATGATGTTATAAATGATAAGTATTTGTTTATTTACTTTAACCCAATTGTTTGATTAGTGAAACCGTTTTGTATTTAGAACCATTAGAAACTGTTACCAAGAGCAGTTGGCTCTCAGATAAACTAAAATTTGATTCTTTAACAACTTTATTCTTTTTGCTAAGTTTTGCTAGATCTTAAGATCTTGCGGGTTATAAGTTAGTTGAGCTTACTTAACAAGAAATTAGCAACAATACTAGCTACTGGTTGAAGCCTTACAAACTTCAGCACGAGATTGAACATAGATTATCACTAAGGATTTTTTTAACTTCAATCAACAAAATTAAAGTTACAGTCCTTTAATACGTCCGAGCGACTAATAATTTCTGCAAGATCGTTAGTCAATCGAACCCAGTGAAGAACCAGGCCGGCGTAAAACTCGAGAACCAGGCTGTGATATATCGGTTCCGCTGAGGTTCTTGAGCAGCCGCAACATTTGGTCCGCCGACCCGGACAAAAACAGCAGCAGTAACACGAACAGCTACGAATCTTCAATTCAACCTGGTGGACCAAAACACAACCAGCAACGATGGCCAGCAAAAGCCCCAACAGACACTTGAAGACAGCTGATTGGAAGGCAAGTGGTCAACTCAAGACGTTACAGAAAGAGCAAGTTGATCTACTCAAGTCCTTCTCAAGACACCTCAACGAGCTAGAAGGCTACCAGACACAAAACAAAACAATGACGTCCGAAGGTGCTTATCGATGTTTCTTCGAGATATACGACAACTTGGAAGACAACCGACAACAGCAGAGGTTACTATTAAAACCAAAGTATTTTGAAAGCTTTGAAAATGACACCAAGCGTATGTTAGAACAAAAGAGGAAAGTTTTGCGAAGGGTAGTTGACAAAGTACCAGATCTCCGAGACATTGAGAATTGTCGGGCAATAGTCTTCGACTACCGGAAAGACACATTGCGATTGTACAAATTATTGGGAGATTATGTTTCAATCAAGAACGAATTGTTAGAACTCGAAGAGAAATTGAAAGCAGAAAATTTAAGCGAATCCGAAAAACAGATACTGTGTGATCAGGCGCAACGGTTATTAGAAAAGCTAGATGAAATTAGCGCAGAAGCTCTTCGAATAGCAAAGGCAGAAGCTTGTCACCATGGGTTCACGAATTTCAGTAATGTTAGGAGTCACATTCAAGACCTGATCAAACAGTACAGGCTCAGCAAGGATTGTGGAAACCAAACATCGTTAGTGTCATCTACATCGGCTGGTGACAAAGACCCAAACGACGAAACTGTAATTGATACAGGTAATGGAGCAACATAAAATGCTGAGGAGAACGCCGAGGTCTCTTCCAAGCATTCTGCTACACATGGAAGCAGAAATCAATCCAGTATCGCCAACTCGCGATCATCGAGAAGGCAACAGATCGAAGAAATGGAGCTCGAAAACCTAAGAACAAAGAAAGAAACAGAGCAACGACTGCGAGAGCGCCTGTTGGAGTTAGAGCAAGAGCGTGAAGAAATAGAACTTCGTCGCCAGCAACAAGAACAAGAGTTACGTCTAAAGATGCAACAACAAGAAGATGAACTGCGTCTTCGACAGCATGAGCGAGCACTTGAAAACGAAAGAAAGAAAGCAGAGAAAGAAGAAGAAGAAAGACGTATGAAACTTGAGCTGACCAAAGGAAGCTCAAGAGCATCTGGATCAAGGGCAGATGTGATAGAAAGTGTTGGATCAAAACGAAATCACAAAAGAACAGCCGGGTGGGTAGAATCAAGCACTCAAGAGTCTGTCCCTCAACGGCCGCTATCTCAAAATGTTGTTATCAACCCTCCAACGAATGTCACCAAGGACAGAGCTGACAAACGTTTCAGCACCTACCGAAAACTACCCCGCTGTTCACCCCAGGCAAAAGGCTTTTCTCAACGCAACTGGCTGAACCGAGCATTCTCAAGAAACCAGAAGTCCGTAAACCAATTAGAGTAACGGACCCACCAGCACCGCTGTTGACAAGGACGACGTTACAGCAGCAGCGAACATCAGCAGTTCAAGACAGAAACAGGAGTCAGAGTCCCATTAACAACTTTCGGAACAGGTCTGCCGAGAACAGAAACGGGAGCACAATGAATCACTCCACTCCCTAAGTAATCTATCAACCAGTACCAAGCAGTGGTGCCAGTGGCTTGCCAAAACTAAAACTGACTGAGTTTTCAGGAGACCCGCTGGAGTGGCCAGAGTGGTCAGGTCTTTTTGATGTTGTTGTTCATAAAAAGCCAATCAGCGATACAGAAAAGATGCAATACCTCAAGACCAGTCTCACGGGTCAAGCAAAGGCAGCAAAATCGGGAATAGGATTCAGCTCGCAATCATATTATCACGCTTGGGATATACTCTGTCAGAAGTACGGCAGATCAGATTTCATCGTCAACGCGCAATTTAAGAAAATATATACTCATCCTCCAGTTCGGAATGACGATTCTCTGAGCATTGTCAAGTTCGCAAATGTGGTTACAAATGTGGTGAACACCTTGACTCAACTTGGATACATATCAGATCTAGAAGCGGAAGCAGTGCTAAGTTCAACAACGAGAAAAGTTTCTCCGCAACTGAGAGAACAGTGGTTGCAGTATATGCAAGATCGTCGACTACTGAGAGGTAACCTGATTATTTTCAAGGAGTGGCTTGCCTCCAAAGCTGCAATTCATGAGAACTTGTTAGCACAGTCAAACTCGTCGTTTGACAGAAACAAATTTCAAAGCCGTGATAAGCCGAAGACGAGTACCTTTGCTTCAAACGCTGAAGAGTCAAACAAACCCAAGAATTTCGAATGCCCCTTCAAAGACAGGCAACATCCTATTTGGACGTGTGAAAAGTTTAAATCACTGAAAGTAAATGAACAACGAGAGCATGTCCAGAAGTTCCGACTGTGTTTCAGCTGTTTGAAACCAGGTCACATGTCGAAGGACTGCAGAAGCAGGACCTGCAGCGTACCCAGCTGTGGAAGGCGGCACAACAGGCTTTTGCACAGCGAACTTCCGAAGAAGGAAACTACAAAGAATGTCTCAGATGCTACAACGGCAGTAGCAACTAACATCACCCAAGGAAGACTTACTTTGGTACAAATCAAGCTGACAAACAGAGACTTAAGCCCAAATGTACTAGCGATGTGTGATTCGGGATCCGCAACCTCATTTGTGGACAAATCCGTGGTGTCAAAACTCCAACTCCAAGGCCGAAAAGCATCTCTATCAGTAGCAGGGATCCATGGATCACAAGATGTAAAGACTGAAATAGTGTCGTTAGCTGTTTCAGCGCATGAGAAGTCTCGACCATTGGCAACAGTGCAGTTCTACGTACACAAAAAACTGAAATTGGGTGACCAGATTGTGGAGCTGCAAGAGTTGAAAGCCCGTTACCCACATCTGAGGAACTTGCCAGATCAGAGCTACAATCTAAACGATGTTCAAGTGATTCTTGGACAAGATTGCTACGATATTCATCACCCTTTTGAATTCGAAAAGTCAGAAGACAAAGCTACACCATGGGCAGTGAAATCAAAGATTGGTTGGGCTTTAAGTGGACCCCTACCAGCGAAGCAAGCAGCAACTCTTGGGACCACAGCAACATCAATTGCAGACGACAAATTGGCAAACCAGTTGAGTAAGTGGTGGGATATCGAGTCCTATGCTTCAAACTGCGATGTCACCGGACATTCAAAGGAAGAACAACGAGCAATCAAGGCGTTGGAACGAACGAACCGATTCAACGGTGAAAGATACGAAGTTGGACTTACCAAACAACTTCTACTCTGCAATGGGGCAACTCAAGTCCTTAGAACGACGCCTACAGAAAATCGATGCGCTAAAAAAGCGCTACCAAGAAACCATCGACACAGATGTCAACAGTGGATACGTTCGGAAAGTAAATCAAGCTGAACTGAATGAAACCAAAGACAAACTGCAATCGTATTTACCACATCATCCCGTCATAAACCCGCACAAACCCGAAAAAGTCAGAAGAGTGTGCAACGCAGCAGCAAAGTATCAAGGTGTAGCCCTAAACGACAAACTTCTACCTGGGCCAGACCTGCTGCAGAGTTTGATCGAAATCATATTTCGCTTCCGAGAACACAAAATAGCCTTATCAGCCGATATAGAAGCAATGTTTCTTCAAGTAGCTGTCCCAACGGATGACAGCCGATGTTTACGATTCCTCTGGAGAGAAGATCCAGAGCGGAGAATAGAAATCTACGAGTACACACGACACGTTTTTGGGGCGAAAAACTCGCCGACTTGTGCAAATTACGCCTTGCACCAAGTGGCGAAAGATAATGCAGTCAACGACGAAAATTTTGTCAAAGCTGTCCAGCGAAACTTCTACATGAACGACTTCCTCAATTCAGTCAGTACTCCTCAAGAAGCGAATGAAATTTATCAATCCTCATCAAAGGTAGATTCAAGTTGACGAAATGGATAACAAGTGACGAAGAACTCAAGTCACACATTCCAGAGACAGACAGATCAACGAAAGTTGTGAAAACTTTCGAAGCAGAACCACAATCATCCTTAATCCTAGGACTCAACAGGAATGTGAACACAGACAGTCTCATAGTCTGTCGTGGAACTGAGCAAGAAGTTCCAGCAAAAATAACTCAGAGAATTGTCCTATCCTTTGTCTCAGCAGTGTTCGACCCACTTGGGATATGTTCACCATTCACCATACGAATGCGGTCTCTACTCAAAAGCATCTGGGCAGCAATGGGACAAGCATGGGACAAAAATTTGTCAGCAGAACACTCAAAGCTATTCAGTGATTGGTGCTCTGAGTTGAGAGAAATAAGGACAATGTCAATAAATCGACTTTATTTTGAAAACGGATGCACAAACTTGAGACTACACATTTTCACAGATGCATCAGAGGAAGCAATGTGCATTGTGGCATATCTGAAAGATGAAGCAACGCTAAAATTGATATATGTAATAGTGAAATGCCGTGTGGCACCCATCAGACATATGACGGTACCGAAATTAGAACTTCAAGCCGCAGTCTACGCAGTTCGTCTCAGAAAGCAGATAGTCAATGAACATGATGTCAAAATTGACAAAATCTATCATTGGACCGACTCATCAACAGTGCTACAGTGGCTACAGGCAGCGCACAAGAAACAACAAGTATTCGTTGCGAACAGAGCAGCGGAAATATTGGAAAACTCATCGATGGATCAATGGAGACACGTCAAAGGTGTCGAAAATCCTGCCGACATCGGAACAAGAGCAATGTCCATCGAAGGCCTCAAGGAGTCCGTATGGCTAAACGGGCCAGCATGTCTCCAGGCAGATAAAGAAAAGTGGCCAAAGCCGTGGTGCCAAGTGAATGAACTCGAACCTGAGGAGGTTATGAGTAGTGTAGCAACAGAAACAAAACTAGACCAAATATTTGACTGGAGACAATACAGTTCCTTCAACCGAATTAGAAACTTCATTGCTTATTGCATGAGGTTGAAGACAAAGCAGAAAGGTCCCCTCAAAGCAGACGAAATTCATCAGGCAGAGCAAATACTGTTTCGATTTGTTCAAACCGAAAGCTTCCCGAATGTTTCAAAGTCGATAGCGAACAGCAAAGAAATCTCCAAAACATTAAACATTGCCAAATTGTCACCCTTCATAGAGAAAGACGGAACATTTAGAGTGAAAGGCCGATTGAAGCATTCAAACCTTGACTACAATGCAAAACATCCAATATTGTTAACAGCAAAACATCCAGTTGTACAACTTCTGTTGGAGAAAGCACATCGAGACAACCTACATGAGGGCACAGAATACGTGAGAAACATGCTCCAACAAAAATACTGGATCATCGGATTAAGAAATGCATTAAGAAAAATCAAGTCAAGATGTATCAAATGCAGACACAGGAACGCCAGCCCAATTCACCCACCGATGGCGGATCTACCCCGAGAACGACTTGATGTGTTCCCATTCACCCATACCGGAGTCGACTACTTCGGACCCTTCGATGTCAGGTTCCTACGACGTACCTTGAAGAGATGGTGCTGCCTCTTCACTTGCCTGACAACCAGAGCAGTACACATTGAAGTTGCTCAGTCATTGGACACCGAGTCATGTCTAGCTGCGGTGACAAGACTCATTGCAAGACGTGGCTACCCGAATACCACCATTAGTGATAACGGAACAAACTTTGTTGGAGCAGCCAATGAGCTGAAAGCATTCATGAACGAGGGGGACAAAGCAAAGATTGAGAGTGATTTAGCGCAGAAAAAGATTGTTTGGAAATTCAATCCTCCCGGAGCTCCTCACTTTAGTGGAATCTGGGAAAGACTGGTTCAAAGTTGCAAGAAGGTCATGATTGCAATCTTGGACAACAGAAGCCTCTCCGACGAGGTATTCAGCACAACAATGTATCTTGTAGAGCAGACTCTCAACGCAAGACCCCTGACAGCAGTAAGTGACCACCCTGAAGATTTGACGGCGCTCACACAAATCATTTCTTGCTAGGACGAGAGAACGCGAGTGCACCATTCATGCCATCCAGTGAACGCTACCACGACCTGAAAAAATCATTCAAAACGGCTCAAGCATATGCCGACATGATCTGGAAAAGATGGACTCGCGAATATCTTCCACAATGGAACCAGAGATCGAAGTGATCAAAAGAACATGTGAGAAACCTGAAAGAAGGCGAGTTAGTGTGGCTAGTAGATGACTCTGTGAAACGCTGTGAATACAAACTTGGACAAATCATTGAGATCTTCACTGGCAACGATGGAGTTGTGAGATCAGGGAGAGTCAAAATGGCACATGGAGAGCTAAACCGGCCAGTCGTGAAGTTAGCGCCAGTATTCTACGATGGTGTTTCCGAGATCGAAAACAGGGCCGGCGATGTTGGTGCCACTTCAAATCAGCTAGAAAAGCCATCAGACATCAAGAAATAACTTTCGAAACTGAAAAAACTTGAAATTTGTCAAAACTCAAAAATGGTCAAAACTGAAAAATTTTACAAGTTGGGACCGAAAATCTGTACACCCCCCCCCCGATTTTGGGAAGGCAAAACCCGAGCAACCCGAGGTTATGGCAGACGGTTAGGGTTACCTCTAAGCTATTCATGGACCCAACGAACGTTATTCCATCAGACCCACAAGTGTGGCTATTAGCACTTAAATGGTGCAAAATTGGCATTTTTCGATATTTTGTTATTTATTGTTAAAATTCTTAAGTTGTTTATTTATGATTCTTTAGATGATCATTAAAGGTGAAATACCGTACATTCGAGGCATTTAGAGCCACGTAATGACCGTCCGTGCTTATGTCAACAAAAGTAAATATTGCAGTAATTTGACATTTACTATGTAAACAATAACCTAAATCATTTTCTTGATTAACCAATCAGAAACAAGTAGCGATGATGTTATAAATGATAAGTATTTGGTTATTTACTTTAACCCAATTGTTTGATTAGTGAAACCGTATTGTATTTAGAACCATTAGAAACTGTTACCAAGAGCAGTTGGCTCTCAGATAGACTAAAATTTGATTCTTTAACAGCTTTAGTCTTTTGCTAAGTTTTGCTAGATCTTAAGATCTTGCGGGCTATAAGTTAGTTGAGCTTACTTAACGAGAAATTAGCAACAATACTAGCTACTGGTTGAAGCCTTACAAACTTCAGCACGAGATTGAACATAGATTATCACTAAGGATTTTCTTAAATTCAACCAACAAAATTAAAGTTACAGTCCTTTAATACGTTCGAGCGACTAATTATTTCTGCGAGATCGTTAGTCAATCGAACCCAGTGAAGAACCAGGCTGGCGTAAAACTCGAGAACCAGGCTGTGATATATCGGTTCCGCTGAGATTCTTGAGCAGCCGCAACACTGAGGGAAAACGATTGTGATGATTCTTTCAAAGCTGATTGACGATGTGCAAAATTTCTTCCCTAGAACTTGTTGTGATAAACATAAAAAGAACGATAAGCGGAAACCACGTTTTTTCAAAGATGAGCTTAGATGTACTGAAATGATTAGTCTTTTTAGCAAAACTTATTGCTGCCAAGATGCCGAACCGGATAAGTACAAGTTCTGCAGCAAAGGACTAAATAAACGAACATTGGAAGAGACGGGAGATGGACCATTGGAAAATTATCGGCGAGTCACGGAAGAAATTATCAATTTAACATCTACAAATAGAAGATTTCGGACAATCAACCACTGCGTTGCTACCTATGAACAAAGAAAGAAAGATCTTTCATATTTTTATCCTAAACGAAAAGTGTTATCTGATGGAATTCATACTGTACCCCTGAGCTTGTAAACTACTTAATTGCTTTTCATATTGTGAGCGCTCTCTGTTGTGTTTACAATTACTTACAATGTACTTGATTTATACTGGGTCTGTCTTTTTGTACTTTCATAATTCACTCTTTTAAACATTTTCTCACTTAATACGTTGCGGTGGCTATTCCTAAACTTAAAGCATTGCGGCGGATATGCCTAATCTTAATATATTGCGGCAGCTTTACCTAATCCCAATACATCGCGCTGGTTATACCATTAAAAACGTTGAAACTTACTGCGAAGTGAATTTTCCGCTACCTGTACACTTCCCCGCCTGTACAATTCCCGTGCGCGCTGCCTGTACAATTCCCTGCCCGGAAAGACTAATGACCGGCTCCCAAAAATGCAGCTGATCTATTCACACTATACTACTGCGGCTATTCCTAATCTTATTGCGTTGCGGCGGCTATTCCTGATCTTAAAGCGTTGCGGCGGCTATTCCTAATCTTAATACGCGGCGGCTGTTCATAATCTTAATTCATGAGAAATAAACGAAATCTTAATACATGTAGGCGGCCATAGATTTATACCCTATCTTAATACATTAGGGTAGACTCTTTCTTAAAAATACCCCTGTACCCTATCTTAATACATGGGGTCTACACCCTCCCCGAGGAGCCTTGCTCACCCTATTACTACTTGTGTTTTCTCAGCGTGCTCTTAAAATTTAAAGAAAGCTATGCAAGAAAAAAATACGTAGATTATACGTCAACATCCCAAAGAATAACATCCCAAAGAAAAGATGTGCATAATTTTTCCTCCAACAGCGTATACCGTACCGAACTTTTGAGTAAGTTTAATATTTTTTTAGCTGGTTTCCACTTATCTATCGCAATAGATTATAAAATTGGAATATACATACCCATTGTTAAGCTTTTCGGTTGGGTTGTAAGTCACAACGGCGAATTTCCTTCAAAGTTGTTAATATTTGTCCGATGATGCCACTTATTTGGTGTCTTGTTATAACTGGCATCTTATAAACAAAACTGCCAAAAACTATTTGATGTGTAAAAGTTTGAATTTTGATAGTTAAAAGTATAGGACTAAAAAGAACGTTACTTTGTAATTTTTGAGGTGAGAACCACCAAGATATGAACGGCCTTCCCCGTTGCCTTTTGCGGGACAAAAAAGACAGACGCTAAATTTCTTCTGTTAGATGCCATCATCTTCAAAAAAAAAATTGTTAAGAAATAATCAACTAGTATGGAAAACAAATTTTTTGTCCCAAAATAAAAGATAAATTTAAATTCTATTATTTTTGTATCACTGAAGAGCCAACGAACAATCATCTTTGTCCTCAAATTGGCATTTTTAGGGTACCCTCATCCAAGTTATGTTTTGTTACATCTTTTCTTAAGCTGAATAATATCTACACGTGACCTGAGTTTTAATACCAACTGCTACCCTTCTGAAATCTCCCACATCCTCAAATTTCCCCTCACCCATGAATGCCCCCCAAAATCTTTTTACATTATACTTAAAAGACAATTTTTGCGACGAAATTATTTCAACAATCAAAGATGTTTGGTTGTTACGTTCAAATGAAAATGCGCCTAATGATGATGACGGGTATACCCCTCATCATTGGGCGCATTTTCATTTGAACGTAACAACCTAACATCTTTGATTGTTGAAAAAATTTCGTCGCAAAAATTTTCTTTTAAGTATAATGTAAAAAGATTTTTTTAACCCAAATTATAGTAATATTTTAGCCTGGTTTTTGAAACTAACTGAACCTTGTTTTCTTTTGAGATATCAAATTTTTAACAATTTAAATAATTTAAATTCAGTATTAATCTATTGAATATTTGGAGCTTGTGAAGCGTGAGTATTCAAAACAAAACCAGACAAGGTGTGCAAAATGTGAAAAATTTAGAACGATTAGCCATAACTTTTTTCAAGGAGAAAACAGAAAATTTGAAAAATGTTTTACCAAAGGTTGATTCAGTGCTTCAATAGTTTTCAACTGAATTTACTTAAGCGTCGTATCCCAGAAAACATTGAATTCAAATTTGGCTCCATCTAAGCCAATTTCCCAGGTTTAGGTCCAGACACAAATTGAGCTATGATCAGACTATGCAGACTGAAATGACCTCTGATCAGACTTTCCAGACCGAAATTACCTCTGATCAGACAATCCAGACCAAAATGATCTCTGATCAGACTTTCCAGACCAAATTGTTCTCCGATCAGACTGAACCCAGACCACTGTCCAGACTATAGTGCGCTTATGATCAGGCCCAAATTCAGACCATTGTCCAGACTATAAACAGACTATGATCAGACCATCTTCAGATCATGGTTCAGACTCAGTTTCAGACCATTGCCCAGACCTTAATCAGACTATGATCAGACTCAAGTGCGCTAAAAATAGTCTGATCAGAGAAAGATTTTAATTATGAACAAATCTCTTAATTTTGCTATAATATATTCATTTCATAAAAACTGGTGTTTGCAGTATTAAAATCATCTAAGGAAAAGCCAATTCTGAAAGTATTGCTAAAAAAAACAAAACCTAACTGTTGAGAAAAAATTTTTTTACCATACCCTTAGTTCATATTTCTAACGCAATGGATGAACTTAGACAGCTTTCCACAAGAAATGTGATCGTGGTCTTCACTTAATCAAAATTTCCTCGTGAAGGGATCGGCATTTGCTATCAGCTGGACTCCTTGTTTCTGATCAGAGTCATCGGACTTTAGATGAGTCTCTGATCGGAACGCTGCTTTATTGTTGCCTCCTGGCAGAGCCAACATCCCTCAATAAAAAAACAAAAAAATTGAAAAAATAATGCACTCGAATTCAGACCTTCCAGACCGAATTGACTTCTGATCAGACCGAACCCAGACCATGGTCCATACTATAAAGACTGTGATCAGACCGTCCAGACCGAATTGACCTCTGATCAGACCAAAATCAAGCCATGCTCGAAACGCTTCCTAGACCCTGTATTATCGGTCTGGGAACACAGGGGTGTGCACTCGATTGGGTCTGACCATAGCTCAATTTGGGTCTGGACCAAAACCTGGGTTTTTATACTCGATCCAAAAATTTTTCATGTATCTTAAGAAACTCTAATTGCATACAGATAAGCATCAGACATCACCTTCATAATTTGAAGTATTCAGGACGTTTTGATGAAAAAGAAACAGTTTTATACTAGGCATCAGTATTTTCACAATTTTTTAACGGAATTGACTGAGAAATAAGGCAATAATCTCATTATTTATTGAACGACTATTGTTAGAGCTAAACTTACTAGTTCATTCAACTGAACAGCTTTATAATATAACCCACTTGCAACAACTAATGTATAAAAAAAATCAATTTTTCTTAAAAATTTTGGTGAGCATTTTGTTGCAAAAAGCACAATTGCGCGATTATTTATACCTCCTGTCGCTATTTTCCTCACAGATATACTAAGTTAGGGAAAGTAAGCGAGTGCGAAAATGTAAGACACGCTCAGTTTTTGGTATACAGGTTGCTAGTTTTCGCATTTTACAGTGAGCGAAGACTAGCAACAAAGGTAATCTATATATCAGGAGGGGGAGGGGGCACGATGAGACGGTTTTGGCAGAGAAAGAGGAGGCGGGGGGAGCCGGGGAGAGGAAGAGGAGGCGGTTGGAGGAAGAAGAGCCGGGGGAGGAGGAGGAGGAGAAGGAGGAGGAGGAGGAAGAGGAAGAGGAGGAGGAGGAGGAGGAGGAGGAGGAGGAGGAGGAGGAGGAGGAGGAGGAGGAGGAGGAGGAGGAGGAGGAGGAGGAGGAGGAGGAGGAGGATGAGGAGGATGAGGAGGAGGCGGAGGCGGAGGCGGGCGGTGGTGGGGGAGGAGGAGGAGGAGGCGGAGGAGGAGGAGGAGGAGGAGGAGGAGGAGGAGGAGGAGGAGGAGGAGGAGGAGGAGGAGGAGGAGGAGGAGGAGGAGGAGGAGGAGGAGGAGGAGGAGGAGGAGGACGGGGAGGTGGAGGTGTCATCTATTTCGTTCGTCAAAACAAATTTACGTGTTTGCTTGCGCTGTGCGCGTTTCAAACGAGACAGGTGTTTTGTGACAAGTTTAATTTAGTTCAGCTTAAGTCTAGTCGACTCTAATCCTCTGATCTCGTCGCAACTTTGCTCTAATTCTTTTGATTTTGGGGGAGCACTCGCCAATTTTTGCTTTGCTCTTTTCGCTAGAATTCGGTGCACAAATTAGCGACGATGAAACGGCAGTTTTGTTGGTGATTTTTGCTTTGTCGCTGATTTCAACAATCTAATTTATTAAATGTAAGTCGCACTTGAACGCAATGGTAAACAACGCTCCTATCTTCATATGCTTTAACGATCCTTTAACATGCACTCTACACAGCCATGCTTAAGTGACTGATCTTCAAACGTTTTTTTTTGCTCATTAAGCACACAGCTTAGAAAAAACAAGCGAGACTGAAAGCCATCGACCAGTTTTTTTTGTATGTAGCCGATTCAATAGACAGCAGTAACAGGCGTCGGTAGCTCAAGGGATTAGACCTGCGGCTGTGAAGTGAGGGGAATGGGTTCGAGCCCGAGTGGGTGCCAAAATGGCCCTTGTTTTTTGTCTCAGAAATGGTGAATCTTGTTTTTCATCCACTATTGTTTCTTTCTTGCTCCCTTCTTTATTTTCCTTCTTATCGATTCTTCTATATCTAATATATTAAATGTACGTCGCACTTGAACGCAACGGTTAACAACGCTCTTATCTTCACATATTTTAACATATTTTAACGATCCTTAAACATGCAGCCTACACGACCATGCTTAAATGCGTGATCTGTAAACTTTTTTTTTCTGATTAAGCATACAACTTAGCAAAAACAAGCGAGACAAAAAGTCATCGACCAATTTTTGTATGTAGCCACAACGGATAGACAACAGTAACAGGCGTCGGTAGTGCAAGGGATTATACTTGTGGCTGTGCAGCGAGGGGCATGGGTTCGAGACCGATTCGGTGCAAAAAAAGCCCTCTTTTTTGTCTCAAAAATCAAAAATGGTGAATCTTGTTTTTCATCCATACTGTGTTTCCTTCTTGCTCCCTTCTTTATTTCCCTTGCTATTTATTCTTCTATATCTAATTTATTAAATGTAAGCCGCACTTGAACGCAATGGTTAAAAACGCTCCTCTCTCCACATGCTTTAACGATCCTTTAACATGCAGCCTACATGGCCATGCTTAAGTGACTGATCTTCAATTTTTTTTTGCTCATTAAGCACACAGCTTAGAAAAAACAAGCGAGACTGAAAGCCATCGACCAATATTTTTTGTATGTAGCCGATTCAATAGATAGACAGCAGTAACAGGCGTCGGTAGCCCAATGGATTAGACCTGCGGCTGTGAAGTGAGGGGAATGGGTTCGAGTCCGAGTGGGTGCCAGAAATGGCCCTTGTTTTTTGTCTCAAAAATGGTGAATCTTATTTTTCATCCACTACTGTGTTTCCTTCTTGCTCCCTTCTTTATTTCCCTTCCTATTTATTCTTCTATATCTAATTTATTAAATGTAAGTCGCACTTGAACGCAATGGTTAACAACGCTCCTATCTCCACATGCTTTAACGATCCTTTAACATGCAGCCTACACGACCATGCTTAAGTGCCTGATCTGTAAATGTTTCTTTGCTCAATAAGCGTACGGCTTTGCAAAAACATGCGAGACAAAAAGCCATCGTCCAATTTGCGTATGTAGCCACTACGGATAGACAACAATAACAGGCGTCGGTAGTGCAAGGGATTAGACCTGCGGCTGTGAAGCGAGGGGCATGGGTTCGAGCCTGAGTCGGTGCCACAAATGGCCTCTAATTTTTGTGTCATAAATAGTGAATCTTGTTTTTCATCCACTACTGTGTTTCGTTCTTGCTCCCTTCTTTATTTCCGTTCCTATTTATTCTTCTATATCAAATATATTAAATGTAAGTTGCACTTGAACGCAATGGTTAACAACGCTCCTATCTTCACATGTTTTAACGATCCTTTAACATGCAGCCTACACGACCATGCTTAACTGGCTGATCTGCAAATGTTTTTTTTGCTCATTAAGCACACAGCTTAGAAAAAACAAGCGAGACTGAAAGCCATCGACCAATATTTTCGTATGTAGCCGATTCAATAGACAGCAGTAACAGGTGTCGGTAGCCCAAGGGAATAGACCTGCGGCTGTGAGGCGAGGGGCATGGGTTTGAGCCCGAATGGGTGCCAGAAATGGCCCTTAATTTTGTCTCAAAAATGGTGAATCTTGTTCTTCATCCACTACTGTGTTTCCTTCTTGCTCCCTTCTTTATTTCCCTTCTTATTGATTCTTCTATATCTAATATATTAAATGTAAGTCGCACTTGAACGCAATGGTTAACAACGCTCCTATCTTAACGTGTTTTAGCGATCCTTAAACATGCAGACTACACGACCATGCTTAAGTGCCTGATCTGTAAATGTTTCTTTGCTCAATATGCGTACGGCTTAGCAAAAACAAGCGCGACAAAAAGTCATCGACCAATATTCGTATGTAGCCTCAACGGATAGACAACAGTAACAGGCGTCGGTAGTGCAAGGGATTAGACTTGTGTCTGTGAAACGAGGGGCATCGGTTCGAGACCGAGTCGGTGCGAAGAATGGACTCTGTTTTTGGTCTCATAAATGGTGAATCTTGTTTTTCATCCACTACTGTGTTTCGTTCTTGCTCCCTTCTTTATTTCACTTCTTATTTATTCTTCTATATCTTCTAATATTTTAAATGTAAGTCGCACTTGAAGGCACTGGTTAACAACGCTCCTATCTTCACATGTTTTAAAGATCCTTTAACATGCAGCCTACACGGCCATGCCTAAATGACTGATCTGCAAATGTTTTTTTGCTCATTAAGCACACAGCTTAAGAAAAAACAAGCAAGACTGAAAGCTATCGACCAGTATTTTTCGTATGTAGCCAATTCAAGAGACAGCAGTAACAGGTGTCGGTAGCGCAAGGGATTAGACCTGTGGATGTGAAGCGAGGGTTATGGGTTCGAGCCTGAGTCGGTGCCAGAAATGTCCTCTGTTTTTTGTGTCATAAATGGTGAATCTTGTTTTTCATCCACCACTGTGGTTCCTTCTTGCTCCCTCCTTTATTTCCCTTCTTCTTAGCAAAAACAAGCGCGACAAAAAGCCATCGACCAATTTTCGTGTGTAGCCACTACGGATAGACAACAATAACAGGCGTCGGTAGTGCAAGGGATTCGAACTGTGGTTGTGAAGCGAGGGGCATGGGTTCGAGATCAAGTCGGTGCAAAGAATGGCCTCTGTTTTTTGTCTCATAAATGGTGAATCTTGTTTTTCATCCACTACTGTGTTTCATTCTTGCTCGCTTCTTTATTTCCCTTCTTATTTATTCTTCTATATCTAATATATTAAATGTAAGTCGCAATTGAACACAATGGTTAGCAACGCTCCTATCTTCACATGTTTTAACGATCCTTTAACATGCAGCCTACACGGCCATGCTTAAATGGCTGATCTGCAAATGTTTTTTTTGCTCATTAAGCACACAGCTTAGAAAAAACAAGTGAGACTGAAAGCCATCGACCAATATTTTCGTATGTAGCCAATTCAAGAGACAGCAGTAACAGGTGTTGGTAGCGCAAGGGATTAGACCTGTTGCTGTGAAGCGATGGGCATGGGTTCGAGCCTGAGTCGGTGCCACAAATGGCCTCTAATTTTTGTGTCATAAATAGTGAATCTTGTTTTTCATCCACTACTGTGTTTCGTTCTTGCTCCCTTCTTTATTTCCGTTCCTATTTATTCTTCTATATCTAATATATTAAATGTAAGTCGCACTTGAACGCAATAGTTAACAACGCTCCTATCTTCACATGTTTCAACGATCCTTTAACATGCAGCCTACACGGCCATGCTTAACTGGCTGATCTGCAAATGTTTTTTTTGCTCATTAAGCACACAGCTTAGAAAAAACAAGCGAGACTGAAAGCCATCGACCAATATTTTCGTATGTAGCCGATTCAATAGACAGCAGTAACAGGTGTCGGTAGCCCAAGGGAATAGACCTGCGGCTGTGAAGCGAGGGGCATGGGTTCGAGCCCGAATGGGTGCCAGAAATGGCCCTTAATTTTGTCTCAAAAATGGTGAATCTTGTTCTTCATCCACTACTGTGTTTCCTTCTTGCTCCCTTCTTTATTTCCCTTCTTATTGATTCTTCTATATCTAATATATTAAATGTAAGTCGCACTTGAACGCAATGGTTAACAACGCTCCTATCTTAACGTGTTTTAGCGATCCTTAAACATGCAGACTACACGACCATGCTTAAGTGCCTGATCTGTAAATGTTTCTTTGCTCAATATGCGTACGGCTTAGCAAAAACAAGCGCGACAAAAAGTCATCGACCAATATTCGTATGTAGCCTCAACGGATAGACAACAGTAACAGGCGTCGGTAGTGCAAGGGATTAGACTTGTGTCTGTGAAACGAGGGGCATCGGTTCGAGACCGAGTCGGTGCGAAGAATGGACTCTGTTTTTGGTCTCATAAATGGTGAATCTTGTTTTTCATCCACTACTGTGTTTCGTTCTTGCTCCCTTCTTTATTTCACTTCTTATTTATTCTTCTATACCTTCTAATATATTAAATGTAAGTCGCACTTGAACGCAATGGTTAACAACGCTCCTATCTTCACATGTTTTAACGATCTTTTAACATGCAGCCTACACGGCCATGCCTAAATGACTGATCTGCAAATGTTTTTTTGCTCATTAAGCACACAGCTTAAGAAAAGACAAGCAAGACTGAAAGCTATCGACCAGTATTTTTCGTATGTAGCCAATTCAAGAGACAGCAGCAACAGGTGTCGGTAGCGAAAGGGATTAGACCTGTGGATGTGAAGCGAGGGGTATGGGTTCGAGCCTGAGTCTGTGCCAGAAATGTCCTCTCTTTTTTGTGTCATAAATGGTGAATCTTGTTTTTCATCCACTACTGTGTTTCCTTCTTGCTCCCTTCTTTATTTCCCTTCTTATTGATTCTTCTATATCTTCTAATATATTAAATGTAAGTCGCAATTGAACACAATGGTTAACAACGCTCCTATCTTCACATGTTTTAGCGATCCTTTAACATGCAGCCTACATGGCCATGCTTAAGTGACTCATCTGCAAATGTTTTTTTGCTCATTAAGCACACAGCTTAAGAAAAAACAAGCGAGACTGAAAGCTTTTGACCAATATTTTTCGTATGTAGCCAATTCAAGAGACAGCAGTAACAGATGTCGGTAGCGCAAGGGATTAGACCTGTTGCTGTGAAGCGAGGGGCATGGGTTCGAGCCTGAGTCGGTGCCAGAAATGGCCTCTGTTTTTTGTGTCATAAATGGTGAATCTTGTTTTTCATCCACTACTGTGTTTCCTTCTTGCTCCCTTCTTTATTTCCCTTCTTATTGATTCTTCTATATCTAATATATTAAATGTAAGTCGCACTTGAACGCAATGGTTAACAACGCTCCTATCTTAACGTGTTTTAGCGATCCTTAAACATGCAGACTACACGACCATGCTTAAGTGCCTGATCTGTAAATGTTTCTTTGCTCAATATGCGTACGGCTTAGCAAAAACAAGCGCGACAAAAAGTCATCGACCAATATTCGTATGTAGCCTCAACGGATAGACAACAGTAACAGGCGTCGGTAGTGCAAGGGATTAGACTTGTGTCTGTGAAACGAGGGGCATCGGTTCGAGACCGAGTCGGTGCGAAGAATGGACTCTGTTTTTGGTCTCATAAATGGTGAATCTTGTTTTTCATCCACTACTGTGTTTCGTTCTTGCTCCCTTCTTTATTTCACTTCTTATTTATTCTTCTATACCTTCTAATATATTAAATGTAAGTCGCACTTGAACGCAATGGTTAACAACGCTCCTATCTTCACATGTTTTAACGATCTTTTAACATGCAGCCTACACGGCCATGCCTAAATGACTGATCTGCAAATGTTTTTTTGCTCATTAAGCACACAGCTTAAGAAAAGACAAGCAAGACTGAAAGCTATCGACCAGTATTTTTCGTATGTAGCCAATTCAAGAGACAGCAGCAACAGGTGTCGGTAGCGAAAGGGATTAGACCTGTGGATGTGAAGCGAGGGGTATGGGTTCGAGCCTGAGTCTGTGCCAGAAATGTCCTCTGTTTTTTGTGTCATAAATGGTGAATCTTGTTTTTCATCCACCACTGTGGTTCCTTCTTGCTCCCTCCTTTATTTCCCTTCTTCTTAGCAAAAACAAGCGCGACAAAAAACCATCGACCAATTTTCGTGTGTAGCCACTACGGATAGACAACAATAACAGGCGTCGGTAGTGCAAGGGATTCGAGCTGTGGTTGTGAAGCAAGGGGCATGGGTTCGAGATCAAGTCGGTGCAAAGAATGGCCTCTGTTTTTTGTCTCATAAATGGTGAATCTTGTTTTTCATCCACTACTGTGTTTCATTCTTGCTCGCTTCTTTATTTCCCTTCTTATTTATTCTTCTATATCTAATATATTAAATGTAAGTCGCAATTGAACACAATGGTTAACAACGCTCCTATCTTCACATGTTTTAGCGATCCTTTAACATGCAGCCTACATGGCCATGCTTAAGTGACTCATCTGCAAATGTTTTTTTGCTCATTAAGCACACAGCTTAAGAAAAAACAAGCGAGACTGAAAGCTTTTGACCAATATTTTTCGTATGTAGCCAATTCAAGAGACAGCAGTAACAGATGTCGGTAGCGCAAGGGATTAGACCTGTTGCTGTGAAGCGAGGGGCATGGGTTCGAGCCTGAGTCGGTGCCAGAAATGGCCTCTGCTTTTTGTGTCATAAATGGTGAATCTTGTTTTTCATCCACTACTGTGTTTCCTTCTTGCTCCCTTCTTTATTTCCCTTCTTATTGATTCTTCTATATCTTCTAATATATTAAATGTAAGTCGCATTTGAACGCAATGGTTAGCAACGCTCCTATCTTCACGTGTTTTAGCGATCCTTAAACATGCAGCCTACACGACCATGCTTAAGTGCCTGATCTGTAAATGCTTTTATCGCTCATTAAGAATACGGCTTAGCAAAAACAAGCGAGACAAAAAAACCATCGAGCAATATTCGTATAAAGCCACTACGGATAGACAAAAGCAACAGGCGTCGGTAGCGCAATGGGTTGGACCTGTGACTGTGAAGAGAGGGGCCTGGGTTCGATCCCGAGTGGTGGAGGAAAAGGATGCATCGTTTACTGGGATACAAAATTCGGGAGTTGGTTGTCGTTTTCTTCCCCTCTTCATTTCTTTGTTTTTTTGTTACTTATATCTTCTTTTCGTTCTTTCTTTATTCCTTTATCTTTTCTTTCTGTCTCCAATTATTTCTCTCCCTCTCATCTAATATTTTAAATGTAAGTTGCACTTGAACGCAATGTTTAGCAGCGCTCCTATGTTGATATGTTTTAACGATCCTTAAGAATGCAGCCCACACAATCATGCCTAAGAGCCTGCTCTGCAAATGTTTTTTTCGCTCATTAATTATACGGCCTAGCAAAAACACGCGAAACGAAGACATTGATAAAAATTTTGCTTATGTAGCCAGTACCGATTGACAACAGAAGCAGGCTTCTGTAGCGCAAGGGATTATACCTGTGGCTGTCAAGCGAGAGACATGGGTTCAAGCCCAAGTAGCGGCGGAAAAGGATGTATAATGTACTCGGAATTAAATTTGGGATTTGGTTTTCCTTTTCTTCCCTTCTGCGTTTCTGCTTAAATTTATATATTCTTTTTGTTGTTTATTTATTCCTTCATCTTTTATTCCTTTCTCCATTTTTTTCTCTCGCCCTCATCTAATATATTGACTGTAAATTGCTTTTGAGCGCAATGGTAAACAGCACTACTATCGTCAGATGTTTAACGACCCTTAAACATTCAGCATACACCACCACCACGCTTAAGCGTCTAATCTGTAATTGTGTTTTGCTCATTAAGCATACATCTTAGCAAAAAGAAGAGGGACAAAAAAGTCATTGTCGAAAACTTTGCGTATGTAGCCAGTTCAACAGACAACCGCAACGGGCTTCAGTAGCGCAAGGGGATTAGACTATGGCTGTGAAGTGAGGGTCATGGATTCGAGCCCATGTAGGGGAGGAAAAGGATTTATAACTTTCTGGGATAAAAAATGGTGAGTTGATTGTCTTTTTCTTTACTTCTTCATTTCTTTGCTTTAATTTGTTACTTGTATCCTCTTTTTGTTCTTTTTTTATTCCTTCATCTTTTGTTTCTTTCTCCATTTCTTTCTCTCCCTCTCATCTGTTATATTAAATGTAAGTCGCACTTGAACGCAACGGTTATCACCGCTCCAGCTTCTGTTTTTTAGCTCAAAAATGGTGAATCTTGTTTTCGTTCTCGCTCCCTTCTTTATTTCCGTTCTTATTTATTCTTCTATATCTAATTTATTAAATGTAAATTGCACTTGAACGCTATGGTTAACAACGCTCCTATATTCACATGTTTTAACGATTCTTAAGCATGCAGCCTACATGATCATGCCTAAGTGCCTGATCTGCAATTTTTTTTTTGCTCATTAAGCATACGGCTTAGCAAAAACAAGCGAGACAAAAAGCCATCGACCAATATTTTTCGAATGTATCCAGTTCAATAGACAACAGAAACAGGCGTCGGTAGCGCAATGGATTAGGCCTGTGGCTGTGAAGAGAGGGGCATGGGTTCGATCCCGAGTCGTGGAGGACAAGGATTCATCGTTTACTGGGATAAAAAATTGGTGAGTTGGTTGTCTTTTTCTTCCCCTGTTCATTTCTTTGTTTTGTTTTACTTATGTCTTCTTTTCATTCTTTCTTTATTCCTTTGTCTTTTCTTTCTTTCTCCATTTCTTTCTCTCCCTCTCATCTATCTAATATATTAAATGTAAGTCGCACTTGAACGCAATGTTTAGCAGCGCTCCTATGTTCACATGTTTTAACGATCCTTAAGAATGCAGCCCGCGCAATCATGCCTAAGAGCCTGCTCTGCAAATGTTTTTTTTTTCAAGCCCAAGTAGGGGAGGAAAAGGATGTATGATGTGCTCGGAAATAAATTTGGGATTTGGTTGTAGAAGCTCGTTTTATGCAAATTCATTGCGCTCCTTTAACATAGCGCGCTTCAATCACAGCAAAGCCAAAATTGTCGCTTAACCAAAAGTTGCTGTTAAATAAGGTAATGCACGCCAAAAATAATCGTCGGTAGCCTAAGAGGTAAGAGCTGTGACTGTTAAACGAGGGGCAAGTGTTCGAACCCGAGTTGCCACAAAAAAATCCTATTTTCTTTTAAACCTGGTCGGATATGATTTTGTGATGCTTATGCGGGCTTGCTAGTCCTATAATTTAAAAGCAGGAGAGTTTATAAGGCACCATGTTTAACAAAAGGCAAAAAAGCATGTTCAAGAGGCCTCTGAAGATCATGTTTAGGAACTATCGAAGAGCTCTCGAGCACCATGGTTAAGAGGGAAGATTACGAGAGGTCAATGACCGAAAAAATTGCCCCCATAAAAGGTCAATGTCCGAAAAAGCGCAGATTGCAAGAGTCGTTGACCTAAATGCAAAAAGAGTTAATGAAAGTTAATAATCAGGCTGCCAAAACGTTCACACGCCGCAAAAAAACTTGCTATTTTTGGCTTTTATTTGATTTCTTTTTATTTCGTCGACAATTTTTTGGTTGTGAGCATATGAAGCTCAACTTCTCTATTTAATTGCTCTCAGACGAAGTTTGTAGCAAATTTATTTATCCTTTTTGTGTATTTTCATGCCATTTTTCACTTGATCAATTTTTCGTCTGATCCATTTGACTTTTCGTCATTAAAAACGGGATAAACAGGTAGCCCCCAGCGGGCATTAAGTGTCATTAGAAGCCCCTAGTCATGTTTCGTAGTCCTTAGTGTGGTGTAGCTACTGGTAAGGCCGTAGATTGGGGTTAAATGGTCATTTTAGGAGTTTTTGAGCTAAAAAAGTAATTTTTTTGTTTTTTTTTTCGTTTTTCAAATTTTTGGTGGACCAGTCTAAAATTGATGCTGGTTAAAGTTAATAAAGGTATTTTGCAAGAAATCAGTACTTTTTATGACCATGTTTTTAGCTGCATGTTCTGGTAATCCAAACAAAAACACGCAAATTTATACTAAACTTTACAATTTTTTTTAGTTTTTTGAAAATGTCTGTCATTTTTTGAATTTTTCAGCCCTAGGTGTTAACGAACCTCCTCTGGGGTTTGATAATAGGTTACTGCAACGTTCCTACTGACAATAAAAAGGTTTTCAACCTTTTAACATCACGATTTTTGACAAAACTTGCAATTATTTTTTCAATTTTTGATGTTTATTTTCATTATTCAAGTTTTTCAATTTCGCATTTTCAAGTAATTTGATTTTTTTTTAATTTTTAAGTTTTACCTCTAGTGTTTGAAAATATCTTACTGCGTAGTGTCTGGATGTAATGGAATGTTTTTCAAGATTTTAATGGTACGAATTTTAGCATTTTTTCGACAGAGGTAGCAATTTTTTATTTTTTGACCTTTATTGTCATTATTTAGGTTTTTTCTTCTGGTTTTAATAAATAGTAACTGGAATTTTTTTATTGGCCATGGAATAGTTTTTGGCTTTTTAATATAACAGATTTTAGTAATTTTTGATAAAACTTGTAAACTTTGAATTTTTGGAAAAAATTTGTCATTATTTTTAGGTTTCTCCAGCCTGAAGAGCCAACGAACCTCCTCTAAGATTTGATAATAGCTGACTGCATAGTTTCTAGATGTATTTTTAAATCAAGTTCTTTGGAAAAATTTTGAGTCTCTTTGATTTACTCCAAGCCCAGGGACCTGCTCTTGGTTTTGATAATAAGCTACTGAATAGTTTCTAGAGTTAATGGAATGGTTGTCATTAATTTAATGACTCGGAGTCTAGCAATATTTTGCTAAAAATTAAACTCAAGTTTTCGGAATATTTTTTTGTGTGTTACAAGTTCTTCTATGAGCCACTAAAACTATTTAAAGCTTGAAATGGGGATACTGGATGGTCTCATGAGACAATGAACAGGTTCTAAATATATTAATATCACGAATTTTAGCAAGGTTTTGTTAATATTGACATTTTAAAAAGTCTTGTGAATATTTTTGACATTTTCTGAGTTAAACGATTATAACTGGCCAACGAAACTATTTAAGTTTGCAAGATGGATTTTATGAGAGAACTCTAGAGAGAAATGTGGTTTTGAACTTTTTTCCACTGCGAAAATTAGAAACTATTTTATTTTTTTAATTTTTCAGCTTGTAGTTGATTTAATTGCTAATAAGGCTAGGAAACAGAAGTTTCGGAGTCTAAGCTCATCACGAAAAGTTTTCCTAGCTCTCTCTCACTCTCTGCCATTTGGGGTTTCTTTTCTCTTTCTCGTTCATTTTTTATCTCTCACACTATCTAAACAAAGTTTGTAGCAGTTATGTTAATCCTGTTGTCTTTTTTATGCGTTTTTCATGACCGATTTATCGTCAGACCCATTTAACTTTCAGTCCACAGAAGCGGCATACAGCGAGTATTAAGTTCTCGTAGAGTCTATCATCTTTTGGGTCTCCAAATGTGCAAATCACAAACTGATTGGGAGACTTTTACTTATGTTGTGAAGGGCGCTTCTTATACGTTGATCCCCCATACCACCCTACCGTCAGCCACTCCATCACCAATCCCCCTGCATATCCTTGGGCCGTAAGGGACCCGTGAAGCCAAAGATCCCCTTCCGCCATTGCCCCTCCCCCACTTTTGGCCCACCCCACCGGCACTGCCCCCCCCCCCGCTGCGGTGTACCACCCTGCTCACCTCACACCCCTTCAATTAATCTAAAGCTAGCCTCACTAAACCGTGGCTAGCTACTGACGGGATTCAACCGCTTGTCGGTCGTTTAAGAGCAATTCGCTCGACGTTAGGCGGTTATATTTCAACTTCTGAGAGGAATGTTTTGTTGGTTTAGGTAGTTTTACGATTCTTCGCTCATGATCGATTAATTAATCCGGTAATTGCTTTCCATCAGATTTCTTCTTGGTAATGTTCTTGCCTCACAGATTTCAATTTATGATATACTTGTTTGCCTAGTTTTTGACCGTTTTCTCCTTTACAGTTCTGAGCACCATTTTTACTTTTGAAAGTGAGAGAATGTGCATCAAGTAGAATTATTAAAAATTTATCAGAGATTCTGATATTGTTTTAAGATGCTTGAAGAACACTTAGCTTACCACCAACGCATGTTGAATTTATCCCCCTACATCTTTTCGATGACTTTTCTCTGGATGTTAGTAAAATGTTTCATTGTCATCAGTACAGGACACAAAACTTTAATTTAAATACAAATATAGCAGTTTTGTTTAAGCCTGATATTTGTGACCATGCGCTCATTTTTTCTATTACTTCACAATCGTATACAGTTATTGAGTTCTCGGTAAATGTATCAATGAAAATAATATTGGGATGCGCACGTTTGTTTGTCCAAAGTTTCCAGGAAGTTCTTGAAAAATGTTTTTTTTTTAGATTGCATGATTGTTCGACAAGGGATTTTTAATTGCTCTCGCAATGAAGCAATCTATAAATTAATTGCGCGAACACATAAGGCGGCATGTTTTAGAGGCATCACTGAGCAGTATATTTAAACAGTACTATCGGAGAGCACGGTTAAGCGGTTGCTTATTTGTGGTTAATGACCAACAAATCGTGGTTTAATGTCATTGACCGATTAATGTTTCCAAAGTTGATGTCATTGATCGAAAATTATTACAAAAAGATCGTTGACCAAAAAACGTTGCCGAAAATTCATAGAACCAAAATGTTGCTAAGAGGTCGTGTCATCTACCAAAAAAGATTCTGCGAAAAAGCCTGCTACCAAAATTTTTCGGTTAAAGAAAAAGACAATAATCGGTGTTTTAATAAACAAAAACAGTAGTGTCGAAAAAATCATTGGCCGATTAGTTGTTCAGTAACAGGTCTGTGACCAAAAAGTTTCCTCAGAAAACGGTCTTTGACCGAAAAGGTTCTGATACTGAAAACGTGAATGACCGATATTGTGTCAAGACAAAGAGGGTTTATGAACAAAAAAACAGTGTTTTTCGTAATTCATTGTCAAAAAATTGTTAATGAAAAAGGTTGTTTTAAAAATTTGCGAAGGAAAAATCACTGAAAACGTCAAGGACTAGAAGATGGATGATGGAAATTTGTTTTTTTCAAAGTTTCACTGTACTAAAATTTTCTGATACAGAAGATTTCAGCGAACAAAATGTGAAGTGTAAAAGACCCAAAAGGTGCTGACGCAAAACTCAAATTTAGGTGCCAAAAAATCGTATTTGACAACACGGAGGTCTTGAAAAAAATACAAATTTTTTAGCGCTCAATAGAGGACATATTAAGGGCTGTTGCTTGTAAATTATTGCATTCAAAATATGATAGGTTTATAATTTTACGTCTTTAATTGTTTTGAGGAAGTTTTTTGGTGGCATTGGCCAGCCCTTTAACTCATTTCTGTGTTTGTTGTTTTCGTGAAAGCATTCGCAAAGTCTTGCCGTTTTTATCAGCGCCTTCCTCGTCTTGGGCACATTTATGGTGTTCTCATTAGCGCATTCATCCTTTTTATGAGAACCAGATTTCATTGTCTAATTCAGGATCTGTTTTCTTTTGAACTGTTGTATCTCTCCCTTTCTTCAGTTGCTTTTTTCTTTTTTTGGTTGTGCGATCTTCTATTTTTGCTCTTTAAGTGTTTTCTCTAACTGTGATGTTTTCTTTTTGCACTCAAATTTTTGCTTTTGCTTTTTGCGCTTGCTGACTATCTCTCTATTCTTGTACTTTCTCTCTCATGATTTCGGCTTTTTTTGGCTGTCCTATTTTCCTTCATTCTATCGGTTTCTTGCGTTCTTTCGCGCACTTTCCGTTTTCCTCCTTTCTCTCTCTCTCTCTCTCTCTTTTTCTTTTCTCTATTGTTTACGAACTTCTGTTTCCTTTTTATTTGTCTCTTACTATATTCCTATCGTTTTTCTTACGGTGGGTTCCCGATATTCTTATGCTTTCTGTAGCATTGTGTTCTTTCTGTTTTTTCATGTCTCTTCAATTGCATTTTTTCGTTCTCTTTTTCTCGTTAATTCGGTTTTTTTGTTTATCACCCCCGTTGGCTTTCTCACAGGCTCGTTTCTTCTGTTTCCCGCTCTGCTTTCAACCTTCTTTTTTCTCTGTCTTCTGGGTTTTTCTTATTTTTAATCTATTTGCTCTTCAACTCATTATATTTTTCTGCTGCTATCGATCTATCTCTTTCTCTCCCTCTTTATAACTCATTCTATGTGTTTTGATTTTTTAATGCTCTGTGAGAACCTCTATTACTCTTAACTCGCATAAAACCTTTCTTTGACATAGTTGGCTCTCTTCATTTTTTTGTTGGTGTGTCCGAAGTAGTTTTGCAAAAAAATTCATTGAAACGATCGCATGTACACCAGTTATCACGAATAAGTTTTCAATGAGAATATCAATTGTTAAAGTTTCAAGATAAAATGCTTTCAGATAGCGTTTATGGACCTGCTAGTTTTTCTAAAACACAAAAAGAACCAACGAAATGAAACTCAAACTTTGCTGTGACTACGTGTTACCTAGTTTGGGATTGTTCTTGGATAGTTGCACGTGCACACAAAATGCGAATAGGTAATTAAAGCTAATTCGAAAAATGACTGAAATAAGTATGCTAAACTCTTTTCATAACTCAAGGTCTAAATCTGGTCCTTATACGGTATCTTTACGATGATTGGGAGTTATATGTTATATATTACCACTAAGAGGGGGATAAGAAAGACCAATATTTTTTTATACAAAAGAGTTTTTTTGCCTCTATAAATGACACAACTGTACCAAGTATGGAAAACGAATTATTGTTCTATATAGCTGAAGCACATGGTACTTTTGCAAACTATGAATGAGTGATAACCTGGATCTTCCTCGTCCACTAGATTGATTCTTGTCCACTGTTCTTTGGCCAGTATGTTGAACCAAACCCTAGCAGTCATAGGGTCCATGGCCAAGTCGGGGTCTGACAAGCTGCGGTTGTAGCTCGGGGTCACGAAGGCGTCGAGGCAGTAGAACTGGCTGTAGAAGCAGAAAATTATTACGCTTGGAACTTTTGCGGAAACTCGTCCTACGATATAACTAGATTATCAAAATTAAAGAAGTGTTTAAATCTGAGACATTAAAAAATGTCATCATTTGAATGGAAACATCGCAATAAACCATCAAAAGGATGTCATCACAAACCCAGATTTTTGTTCATATGTAAAAAGGGTCAAATTTGGAAGAGGTTTCAGCTATAAATAAGATCGAAATGAAGTACTTGGCAGCGAAAATTTTGCTTTACCACAAAACTAGCTCTAGCATGTTTTAGCTTTGAGCATGATGAAAGCTGTTATCATGGTTAGCAGTCTTCTCGCGGGCATTCTGATACCACTTATAGACCTTACTTACTTTTATGTTGTATTTCAAATGGAGCAAAAATCATTGACATGCTCGTCAAATCTGGAGAAAAAATTGAGTGGAACTGCGAACTTAAAATATCTTGAAAAAATTTTATTAGCTTGTTAAAAAAATTGTCAGTACTTCAACGAACCCGCAATAATGCATATTGGTCTTCACGTATCATATCTAACAAAAAATTCTGTAATAATAGTTTGAATATGGCTTGTCGAAACAATTCATTTCTTGAAACACTTTAGTTTTTTCTTTCTGACAAATATTCTGATTTAATGCTTATATAAAAGTTTTTACTTAATATGCAGTGATAATAACTAACATGAAATAAAAATTGTGTTAAAATTATATGTTTTTAAGCAACGTTATCACATTTCTTCGCAATAAAGAAAACTATTATGAGGCAGATTTCATTTGGTTGTTAAGGATAAAAGCTAATCTGCATTTTTTTAATCTTTGCATTTAAAATCATTTTTTGCTTTCATTTTTTTTTGATTTTTTTGATATCCAGCTTGTGTAAAACAAGATGCAATGACAAAATTATGACAAAATTTTGTTTGGTTCTAACATTGAAAATTAAATTTATTTTTCTGAAAATTAAATCTTATTATCGGCAAAATCATTGAGCTTGTAAGCTTTCAATTTTTCTTCAGGTATTTTAGCATTCATTTTCCAAATAAATTTAGAACAAATCATTGAACAATGAGTCTCAAACACTTTAATATCCTCTCATTTATCGACTTAACAACATTGAACAACATTCAGCAACAAGTTCTTAGTTTAGACTGAATCAATTTGCATATCATATCAACTAATTATCTCAAAAGATGACAAAGAAAAATTCGAATGGTTTGTTATAAAATGAATGAATGAATGAATGAAATTTAATTGGATGTTTAGTTATAGGTATACAAACTGATGTTTTTCAAAAACAATAAGCATAAGTGAAACAATGACAACCAACAAGAAAAACATTTCAAGTATTTGCCCAAATGAAATCCTAACAATAAAATCTTTTAATTTGAGTCCTTTCTCAATGGAAATAAACTTGCTCAAATAATTTTATTCAAAGTGTTGCTAGTCACGTGGAAATAAAATATTGTCTTTTTTTATTTTTTGAATAAATTCATTTTGCAGAATATTTATTATATGACAGAATAAAAAAGAGCAAAGTAGAAAGGTGGTATTTGTTAACTTAATCTTTTTTATCACATGTATGAAACGAAAAAGCATTCAAGTAATTTGTTACTAAAAACTTTTTTTGTTTATCACCCCCGTTGGCTTTCTCACAGGCTCGTTTCTTCTGTTTCCCGCTCTGCTTTCAACCTTCTTTTTTCTCTGTCTTCTGGGTTTTTCTTATTTTTAAATCTATTTGCTCTTCAACTCATTATATTTTTCTGCTGCTATCGATCTATCTCTTTCTCTCCCTCTTTATAACTCATTCTATGTGTTTTGATTTTTTAATGCTCTGTGAGAACCTCTATTACTCTTAACTCGCATAAAACCTTTCTTTGACATAGTTGGCTCTCTTCATTTTTTTGTTGGTGTGTCCGAAGTAGTTTTGCAAAAAAATTCATTGAAACGATCGCATGTACACCAGTTATCACGAATAAGTTTTCAATGAGAATATCAATTGTTAAAGTTTCAAGATAAAATGCTTTCAGATAGCGTTTATGGACCTGCTAGTTTTTCTAAAACACAAAAAGAACCAACGAAATGAAACTCAAACTTTGCTGTGACTACGTGTTACCTAGTTTGGGATTGTTCTTGGATAGTTGCACGTGCACACAAAATGCGAATAGGTAATTAAAGCTAATTCGAAAAAAGACTGAAATAAGTATGCTAAACTCTTTTCATAACTCGAGGTCTAAATCTGGTCCTTATACAGTATCTTTACGATGATTGGGAGTTATATGTTATATATTACCACTAAGAGGGGGATAAGAAAGACCAATATTTTTTATACAAAAGAGTTTTTTGCCTCTATAAATGACACAACTGTACCAAGTATGGAAAACGAATTATTGTTCTATATAGCTGAAGCACATGGTACTTTTGCAAACTATGAATGAGTGATAACCTGGATCTTCCTCGTCCACTAGATTGATTCTTGTCCACTGTTCTTTGGCCAGTATGTTGAACCAAACCCTAGCAGTCATAGGGTCCATGGCCAAGTCGGGGTCTGACAAGCTGCGGTTGTAGCTCGGGGTCACGAAGGCGTCGAGGCAGTAGAACTGGCTGTAGAAGCAGAAAATTATTACGCTTGGAACTTTTGCGGAAACTCGTCCTACGATATAACTAGATTATCAAAATTAAAGAAGTGTTTAAATCTGAGACATTAAAAAATGTCATCATTTGAATGGAAACATCGCAATAAACCATCAAAAGGATGCCATCACAAACCCAGATTTTTGTTCATATGTAAAAAAGGTCAAATTTGGAAGAGGTTTCAGCTATAAATAAGATCGAAATGAAGTACTTGGCTGCGAAAATTTTGCTTTACCACAAAACTAGCTCTAGCATGTTTTAGCTTTGAGCATGATGAAAGCTGTTATCATGGTTAGCAGTCTTCTCGCGGGCATTCTGATACCACTTATAGACCTTACTTACTTTTATGTTGTATTTCAAATGGAGCAAAAATCATTGACATGCTCGTCAAATCTGGAGAAAAAATTGAGTGGAACTGCGAGCTTAAAATATCTTGAAAAAATTTTATTAGCTTGTTAAAAAAATTGTCAGTACTTCAACGAACCCGCAATAATGCATATTGGTCTTCACGTATCATATCTAACAAAAAATTCTGTAATAATAGTTTGAATATGGCTTGTCGAAACAATTCATTTCTTGAAACACTTTAGTTTTTTCTTTCGGACAAATATTCTGATTTAATGCTTATACAAAAGTTTTTACTTAATATGCAGTGATAATAACTAACATGAAATAAAAATTGTGTTAAAATTATATGTTTTTAAGCAACGTTATCACATTTCTTCGCAATAAAGAAAACTATTATGAGGCAGATTTCATTTGGTTGTTAAGGATAAAAGCTAATCTGCATTTTTTTAATCTTTGCATTTAAAATCATTTTTTGCTTTCATTTTTTTTGATTTTTTTGATATCCAGCTTGTGTAAAACAAGATGCAATGACAAAATTATGACAAAATTTTGTTTGGTTCTAACATTGAAAATTAAATTTATTTTTCTGAAAATTAAATCTTATTATCGGCAAAATCATTGAGCTTGTAAGCTTTCAATTTTTCTTCAGGTATTTTAGCATTCATTTTCCAAATAAATTTAGAACAAATCATTGAACAATGAGTCTCAAACACTTTAATATCCTCTCATTTATCGACTTAACAACATTGAACAACATTCAGCAACAAGTTCTTAGTTTAGACTGAATCAATTTGCATATCATATCAACTAATTATCTCAAAAGATGACAAAGAAAAATTCGAATGGTTTGTTATAAAATGAATGAATGAATGAATGAAATTTAATTGGATGTTTAGTTACAGGTATACAAACTGATGTTTTTCAAAAACAATAAGCATAAGTGAAACAATGACAACCAACAAGAAAAACATTTCAAGTATTTGCCCAAATGAAATCCTAACAATAAAATCTTTTAATTTGAGTCCTTTCTCAATGGAAATAAACTTGCTCAAATAATTTTATTCAAAGTGTTGCTAGTCACGTGGAAATAAAATATTGTCTTTTTTTATTTTTTGAATAAATTCATTTTGCAGAATATTTATTATATGACAGAATAAAAAAGAGCAAAGTAGAAAGGTGGTATTTGTTAACTTAATCTTTTTTATCACATGTATGAAACGAAAAAGCATTCAAGTAATTTGTTACTAAAAACTTTGTTTAGATCGCTTGAATGATTAATGGAATAAAAAAACAGAAGAAACAAAATTGGAGAAACAAAATTCCACAATAATTGAACGTACAGTCAGCAGATTGATAACTATCGGATTATAGTGCATTTTGTACATAGGCTGACCCTTATTTCTGCAAAAAAATGGTTTCTCATGCAATGTTGAGTTAAATTTTTAGTCATTTGAAAGTTTTGTTACCTCTGACAATCATTGCCGACAGGACTTCAACACAACCAAAAGTCAAACAAGATAATAACGAGATTTTGCTTAATTTTGCGACGCATGATTCACACCAAATTTGTTGTATCACCATTTCCCACTACCCTATAATTCTCTGCAACATTTCATCACTCGACTAGGAACGTAAGGGCCATCTTACAAGAGGGCTGTGCTTCTGTTTCTGTTGTAGCTTCGTAGATAAAGTATAGTCTGGTTTAAGCCCGAGTTGACATTTTTGATTTGTTGAATTTGTCGGTTCTGCTCTGCAAAATGCAATAAAAACGCTATTTCAAAACACCAGTTCTACCTAGTTCTATTCGCACAATTTCTTTGCATAATCCACAGTTTTGCTTATGTTTTCACAATAGTCATCAGCTGTGGATTTTCCCTGACCTAAGATAGAGGACAATATTTACAATTTTTATATTCCAAAAAGTTCCAGAAAGTAAGTTTTGCGGTCTGTAATAACACAGGAAACACGGATTTCACTTAAAAAATCAGGCAATCC
Source organism: Convolutriloba macropyga (assembly GCF_964194025.1). Lineage (NCBI taxonomy): Eukaryota > Metazoa > Xenacoelomorpha > Acoela > Convolutidae > Convolutriloba > Convolutriloba macropyga. Next base: position 53,809,215 of record NC_134469.1, read on the forward strand.
TGACTACAATTTTGCTTAATACTTTGCAATAAAAAAGACTGTTGGTTTAATTAATTTTGGTCAATTTTAAACGCAGTTATATATATATATATATATATATATATATATATATATATAAATTTTTAACAGTACCTGAATCCTCTACATATCTGCGCTATCTCTCCAAAACCATGAGAGAGCCAGAATATGAGAGACTCCCAATCTTTGGAGGGGGCTCTTTCAGGTGACAGGTTCATTCCGAACCCACTATGCCCAGATTGAGAGTGCTGATTGAAAGTTGAAGACACAAAGTGAAGGAATGCTGAAAGGAGCTTTTTTCCAACACTTTTTCAGAAACAAATTCGGGAATATTTATGCGGGACTGGGTTACTCTTAGCCAGACTAAGTTAGAATTGTCGATACGAATCCAAGAAAAGGATGTGTGGTATCCAAGTGAATCAAATCTTGATACACCTTGCTAAGGCATCTATGAACTTGAGATCTCTTGCAAAACTTGAAACATCTTGGCAAGAACTTGAAACCCCAACATTTCATGGTAAATTTTGAAAAGATTTTGGTAAGGTCTTATCAAGATAAACCAAGAAATTTTCTTGACAGCTCTTAACAAACTCTTGACAAATCTTGATAACAATTTTATCATTTTTGATCGCTACTCGATGTATCTAGACCCCAGAAAAACTTCTTTTTGATGCAATGTTTTTATTTCAAGACTTTTCAAGGTACCACCGCTTTGGTGTAAAAGAAAGATTGGCTATTTTTTTGTTATATCGTAGTTATGATTAATAGTTCTAGTTCTTTTAAAATAGAGCATATTTTTTATCTATTTCTCTTTAAGTTAATTTTCTTTCGGGCATGTGACCTTTAGAACCAAATAGCTATCACTAGTAGACTTCTTCAATTGCAAAAAGAACGAGATTTTTGGGTCTAGTTGAGTCCAGTTCATGGTAAATTCACTTTTTGTCTAAAAAAATTTCCTCAAAAGTTTTCAATTTGTTGAGAAATGAAAGATATGATCTGATTTTGTTTTCTTTTGTTGCTTTTTTGTAGTTTCAACTGCATCAAATGTATGAATTGTGTTTTAATAAAAAAAAATTGGAATCCAAAATCTGCAAGAAAAGATGTGATATTTAATTTAAATCCGTTTTGAAAAAATCAGTATTGCGTTTAGTTTACTTTACGTGGCACAAAAGTTCAGTTTTTCCTCAAAAGGAGATTCAAAACATTTTTTTTAGTTTTTTTATTGTGAAGTTGATTATTTTTTAAGAGTTTTTTAAGGATTTTTTATGGGACCATAGTGGGAGCCTTCCCGTAGGTGGTCTCTATAAGGTGTGTACTATGTACATTCCGAGCATGCACCCACATTAAAATTTTAATATACTGAAAAAAATAGACTCAATTGTTGATTAATGAACTAACGGGAGCTGAATTTTCCGATAATTTTTGATCAATTTCGACAATTTTTGATAAATCTTGACAAATCGTGCTTTATCATATGCATTCTTGCTAAATCTTGCTTTAAAGTGATTTGATTCTTACAACTTGGTATATTTTTCCATGTCATGGCTAATTCTTCCTGGTTATCTTGTCAAGATCTTGTTTCTTGATACTCATGCAAATATCTTGCAAGTTCGTAAAAATTTTAATTTTTTTATGGTTAGTGCCATGTTTAGATTTTTAAAAATATATCAAGACGTAATATGTTTTTTATCAGGGTGCATCGGGTTTCGGGATTGCATTAAAACCGTATCAGTTATTCTTTCAGAACCTGAAATGCAGGTTCAAACAACAAAACTTTAAATTTTGCGAGCTATTTAGATGCTTTTTTTGTAAAAGTAAATTTGGAGAAACACACACGTCTTTCAACGCCGAAAATTGCTAAATACCGAAAAAGTCTTCTGTGTTTCTAGATTAGGGCCAACAAATCCTTCTGTTAGCTAACCCGGCTTTTGATGTTTCTTGTAGCAAGTTATGGATTTTGATATCATTTTTTTCTTATTACATCAGCTAACTTCTTACTGATTTGCATTTTGTCATTTTTACAGTCGGTATTTTTAAAGTGTTTGTTTTAAACACAGATATCCACCAATAACTGTTTTAATGAGTTAATGTATAGCTTATTTAAAAAATTTATACAAATTTTTGATAGGTTTGTCGTAGTTTGTTTTTGATGGCCAAAAACGAATTCATTCGATCTGCTTGTATGTTATTTTACAAGTTTTACCATTATGAAGGCAGTTGCCAGCTCATTCCTACTTTAATAGAAATCTTCATAACTAACCTGATGACATTATTCGAACTCAGTTTTACCAGTTACTCTACCGAAATATGGTTTGAACTACTTGTTTTTGCTAAGGACGTTTAATATTTTCCACAGTCGACCTGTTCTTTTTTTCGTTTTTCTCAAAATTTGCTTGACTGTTGTAATATTATTGAAGGTACTAATGCCTAAAGTTTTAAAATTGAGCAGTTTTGACGTTTTTATCAATAGTTTCCATATCGGTAATCAAACAATATCCTCATTGAAAGAAAATCTCGACTTGTTTTGCAGCTTCTGGCTTCTTAATCGACATCTTATATTTTTATCGCAAACACATATCTGCAAAAAATTTCATCAGTTTAGTTTTATAAGCTTTGCTGTCAGTTTTTTGAAAAATAATTGTTAGAAAGTTTTAAGCGTCCAATAGTAACACTGACTAACTCACTATCTATGTTGTTCACAGATTAAATTTTCTCTGCTTGTGTATTATTGACAGCCATAATCTATACGCTAGGAACTACCTTCTTTTTAGTTGGTAGAATTATGGTTTAACCAAAAATTTCACTATACAGCATTTGAAAAGTGCACTATTAAAGTTATTTTATTGTTCCGACTCACTTGAGTGGGGGAGAAACTATATGCCCAACTGGCAGGTTTTTTGTTCAGTCAATTTTCACTGATCCATATGTTCCCCGTAGAGGGTCATGAGTGGTATCCTTGGAAAGGTTTTCGAAAGAAAAATTTCAAGAAAAAATTGGCTTGAACTTTGCTTTATACGAAGAGTTACGGCGATTTAAAAATTTTGTGAACGTTAACAAAAAGCCATTATCTGAATGAGCAAAGATTTTGTCAGATTTTTTAAATATCTGCACTAGCGTATAAACTGGACAAATTTGGCAAAATAGGCATATTTGATGCCATTTTTGATGGAAAAAACCTTAATTTTCAAAAATTTAGCAGAAAAACATTTGGCTCAAACAATTCATCGACTACTTTTTATCTTTAAACGTAAAATCAATGAGACCATGGTCAATAATTTCGCATTTTAGAAAAAAAATTTCATCACAAATTAGGCAAAAATTACGAAAAATGGGAATGAAACAAAAGCAGTTAAGCACCTCCGGTTATTCAGAAAATCTTCTGAAAACAAAACTTTTGTGTTAATCTGCTAATTTGAACCGGTATTTATACAAATTCATTTTTTACTTTTAATATATTATAATTTTTTGTTTGCCCGAAAACTATTAGGCATTTCAATTCAAAGAAAAATTGATTTTTAACAGCCATGAAGCAATAGCAATGCCGGTTTTGGTCCCATCGTTGGTTTTCACGAGAACAAAGGATTCAGATTGTTTTTTTGGTCTGTCTTTTTTAAAAATTTTGTTTCATTAACCAAAGATTGAATGTCCAAAGAATAAATATCGTGTTACTTGAGTAAAATTCAAGAATTTTATAACTACAAAAAATTGTTTTCCTGAAATTTTAATTTTCTTTTCTTTTTTAATTTTGTT
>NC_134469.1:53813182-53871673 GCF_964194025.1 Convolutriloba macropyga
ATGTGTGTGTATGTGCGTATGTATGTGTGCGTGTATGTGTGTGCGTGCCCGTGTATGTGCGTGCGTGGTGTGTGTGTGTGTGTGTGTGTGTGTGTGCGAATGGTTGACTTGTAAGTGCCTTGTAAGTCGAATGGTTAACTTGTAAGAACTTGCAAGTCGAATGGTTAAATTGCAAGAACTTGCGAGTCGAATGGTTAACTTGCAAGAACTTGCAAGTTTTTAGAAGAAAAACTTGCAAGGCGATGCATCGCTTTGTAAGTTTCTGCCAGAAACTTGCAAGTTCTTACAAGATAACCATTGGGCCTCGACCCGGGTTTTGTCATATTTAGTCCAAACTTTGTCTATCCAAAAAACTACTCGTTTTCTGATATTTTGAAGTGTTCTACGTGTTTTTTCAAGTTCATCTGTTGGGGCGGCTCATTTTCTATGGAAAGTTACGTTTCAATCTCTCGCATAGTTCAAGTTTTGTTGTCAATTGATAAATGGTCATTTTGACGATTGCTTCCCTGGTTATTATTATTTCTGCTTGTAGGATTTCCAGAAGCTTTTCAAAAGCCCTACAATCGCCTAGAAGTGCTAGCCTAGCCGGAGGTGACATTTTTATTCATACAACTTGAGGTTGTGACAAAACTTTAAGCCGAAACGTATCGGTTCCCAATTTTACTTCTCGAGATCATTGCGGTTTGCCGGCTGCGCCAAACTATACGCATCTATTCCAGAGTTTGATTGGGTTTTTAGTCTAAGGAAAGTTTTGCAGTATGAAATGAATAGAACCAAAAACTGAATGATAGACTTGAAGGACACAATGGGAGAAACATGAATAAAAGTCAAACTCAAAACATTTGGATATGCTAGAAAAATCGTACTTTGAACTAAACGAAGGATATTGACATAAGATGTGCTTCGCCCAGGAGGTGTTAAAAACTATCGAACGACCATTTTTTCAAGAGGATGACGGAAGAGGAGATCCGGTCAATGAGTAACAAATTAAAGTACACGTGAACAACAAAAAAATTATAGTCACTCAATTCAGAGGTACCGCTAAAATTTGAAAAAGCTCTGCTCTCCATTCTTTAAGAGAACAATATAGCCAAAAGCATAGATTAGTAAAAATGAATAAATAATCGTATCAAAAACATTAAAAAATCGAAATGCAACAGAAAAAAAAATATGCTTTCAGAACATCCTATCTTAACGTACGTATCGAAAAATTAAAGAGACACACAGAATTCAGATTTCGAGATTTTTGTCATCAATTTTTACAGCGGCACAGAAGTAGGCTGAGCGAAGCCAGATGGTGCGATTCCTGGTTTTTTTCTTCATTCATCTTTCGACACTTGTTTTCAGTTACTGTAGTTCAAAGCACAAAATCCGAATGAGCGGTTATTAGTACCTCTTTATATTTTTTCCAGCTATTTTTATGAGCCTGAGATTGTTTATAGTTCAATTCAGTGATGAGATTTCAAACACCTATTGATTGATTGCTCTAAACCCCTATAAAGATCAAATAAGAAAATTGAATAATGATATCGGAGCGATAGACCTATGATGGGCCATTTTAACTCCAATTTTTAAGATATTTTCTTCAAAAAAAAAAACGATATGGGCTTTTTAGGTTGATTCGGAAAGTTTGTAAACTCAATTATCTATCTGTTTCATTCTGATTTTTGACGGCAGTCTAGTTCTATTTTGCTGCTCTATTCCATTAAAAGCTGACTATATTCATTTGAAGCTCCAAATTTGGACAAAAAACCATTAAAAAGACAAAAATCTCATAATCAGCCAAAACTTTTTCCTGTTTGTCCTTTTCCAACTGACGGAAAGCCTCAAAGATGTTTTTGAAATCAAAGAAAAATATCTATTTTTTTTCTTTACTAGGACTATGAAAGAATTTAAATTCATTTGCTAGAGCCCGGTGATGATTAAGAAAACAAATTTGAACTTTAAAAAACGCAACTAAATAAAAAAAGTTTTGTCTCAATTCTCAACGAAAAAACTAAAAATTATATTTTCATTACTCACTAACCGATTATGTTTAAGAAAAATAAGAGTATCTGAATCATTTAGCTTTGTGTTAGCAGTTGTTGCTAGCAATCCTTTTCTATTCAAAGTACATATAAGCTACTTTCCTGTTAACTTAAAACAATTAAATGAAAATGCCATTTAAACAATTTAACATATGGGATCTCAATATCACTTGACAACAAAGAATCGAATCAAAAGTGATCGTAGAAGTCTGTCTGTTCACATGTTTGTCATCCTCACTGTCTTCACTAAACAATTTTAAATTTTTAAAATATGTTCAATAGGTTTTACCCTTATTTGATCATATTATTATTCAAATTCGGTTACATAATGCACTTGATTTTTGTCACTTTTATATGCTCGAATCTGAAAAGAAATCCTGTTAGCAACAGGTTATTCAAGCGATCCATTTTTTATTTCAATGAAATTATATTTTGCACATAAGCGTACACGAAGCGTAAAAAAAGATCAAAGTAAAAAAAATTGAAACTGTGAGCTGATTTTCTTCCCTGTAAAATCAAAAGGTCGAGAAATCTCTTCGACGTTCAATTCAGTTGTCAGGGACTTTCAGATTATAAACCCCGTTGATTGATTGCTTTAAATACCTATAGAATCAAGATGACTTTGAACAAATGATGACCTAAATGTTAAAGAAAAAACTTTTTTATATAACTTATGGGGATTCCAATTTAAAAAGGACTATTTATGTAAAATAGCCCGCAAATAAATTGAAATCAAAGCTCCTTCAATTAAAATATGCAAAAATTAATTTGCGTGATTTAATGAAGATTTGTGTACTTGTGCCAATCATCTGTGGCCACAAATTTATTCATTCACATCGTCAACAGTTCACATCAACATGATCGAGCTCACGTACTCGCCTCAATCCGAAAAGTGCATGCACAAACAAAAACAGCTGGTTTGAAATCAGCGTGACATCATATGATTGCATAACAAAAGTCTCTTTCTCTCTCTCTCTCTCTCTCTCTCTCTCTCTCTCTCTCTCTCTCTCTCTCTCTCTCTCTCTCTCTCTCTCTCTCTCTGCCTCTCTCTCTCTCTCTCTTTCTCTCTCTCCCTCCATCTCTCTCTCTCTCTCTCTCTCTCTCTCTCTCTCTTTCTCTATCTCTTGCTCTCTCTCTCTCTATCTCTTTTTCTCCTTCTCTCTTTCTCTCTCTCACTCTCTCTTTCTTTCTCTCTCTGTCTCTCTCTCTTTCTCTTTGTCTCTCTCTCTCTCTCTCTCTCTCTCTCTCTTTCTCTATCTCATATGTCAGTTTTTTCCCAAAATAATTTAGTGGCCCTTCATTTGTATACCCTATTTTATAATTTAAATGACACTTTTCCAGATTCTATTTTTCCAACCCTCCGTTTACATTCAAGTCTTGCAACGTTTTATTTACGGTTTAGTACGTATGTATGTGTATGTGTATGTGTGTGTGTATGTGTGTGTATGTGCGTGTGTATGTGTGCGTGTATGTGTGTGTGTGCCCGTGTATGTGCGTGCGTGGTGTGTGTGTGTGTGTGCGAATATTTGACTTGTAAGTGCCTTGTAAGTCGAATGGTTAACTTGTAAGAACTTGCAAGTCGAATGGTTAAATTGCAAGAACTTGCAAGTCGAATGGTTAACTTGCAAGAACTTGCAAGTTTTTAGAAGAAAAACTTGCAAGGCGATGCATCGCTTTGTAAGTTTCTGCCAGAAACTTGCAAGTTCTTACAAGATAACCATTGGGCCTCGACCCGGGTTTTGTCATATTTAGTCCAAACTTTGTCTATCCAAAAAAACTACTCGTTTTCTGATATTTTGAAGTGTTCTACGTGTTTTTTCAAGTTCATCTGTTGAAGCGGCTCATTTTCTATGGAAAGTTACGTTTCAATCTCTCGCATAGTTCAAGTTTTGTTGTCAATTGATAAATGGTCATTTTGACGATTGCTTCCCTGGTTATTATTATTTCTGCTTGTAGGATTTCCAGAAGCTTTTCAAAAGCCCTACAATCGCCTAGAAGTGCTAGCCTAGCCGGAGGTGACATTTTTATTCATACAACTTGAGGTTGTGACAAAACTTTAAGCCGAAACGTATCGGTTCCCAATTTTACTTCTCGAGATCATTGCGGTTTGCCGGCTGCGCCAAACTATACGCATATATTCCAGAGTTTGATTGGGTTTTTAGTCTAAGGAAAGTTTTGCAGTATGAAATGAATAGAACCAAAAACTGAATGATAGACTTGAAGGACACAATGGGAGAAACATGAATAAAAGTCAAACTCAAAACATTTGGATATGCTAGAAAAATCGTACTTTGAACTAAACAAAGGATATTGACATAAGATGTGCTTCGCCCAGGAGGTGTTAAAAACTTTCGAACGACCATTTTTTCAAGAGGATATGACGGAAGAGGAGATCCATTCAATGAGTAACAAATTAAAGTACACGTGAACAACAAAAAAATTATAGTCACTCAATTCAGAGGTACCGCTAAAATTTGAAAAAGCTCTGCTCTCCATTCTTTAAGAGAACAATATAGCCAAAAGCATAGATTAGTAAAAATGAATAAAAAATCGTATCAAAAACATTAAAAAATTGAAAAGCAACAGAAAAAAATTATGCTTTCAGGACATCCTATCTTAACGTACGTATCGAAAAATTAAAGAGACACACAGAATTCAGATTTCGAGATTTTTGTCATCAATTTTTACAGCGGCACAGAAGTAGGCTGAGCAAAGCTAGATGGTGCGATTCCTGGTTTTTTTCTTCATTCATCTTTCGACACTTGTTTCAGTTACTGTAGTTCAAAGCACAAAATCCGAATGAGCGGTTATTAGTACCTCTTTATATTTTTTCCAGCTATTTTTATGAGCCTGAGATTGTTTATAGTTCAATTCAGTGATGAGATTTCAAACACCTATTGATTGATTGCTCTAAACCCCTATAAAGATCAAATAAGAAAATTGAATAATGATATCGGAGCGGTAGACCTATGATAGGCCATTTTAACTCCAATTTTTAAGATATTTTTTACAAAAAACGATATGGGCTTTTTAGTTTGATTCGTAAAGTTTGTAAACTCAATTATCTATCTCCTTCCATCTGATTTTTGACGGCAGTCTAGTCCTATTTTGCTGCTCTAGTCCGTTAAAAGCTGGCTTTATTCATTTGAAGCTCCAAATTTGGACAAAAAACCATTAAAAAGACAAAAATCTCAAAATCAGCTAAAATTTTTTCCTATTTGTCCTACGTTGACAACAAAATCACGCAGAAACAGAGAAGCGTAACAAAAACACATTGAGAAGTAAAAAGAAGATTTTTTGAAAAAAAAAATGGCAACCATAGAAAGAACTATTTACAACTTAAAAAAATTAAACAGTTTTGAGCTTTCACCGGATGAAAATAGATGATACCCATAATAGCAACCAGGCAACAAGTGACAAAACTTAAACTGATGGGGGCATCAGAGGCCTCAAAGATGTTTTTGAAATCAAAGAAATGTATCTATTTTTTTCTTTACTAGGACTATGAAAGAATTTAAGTTCATTTGCTAGAGCCTGGTTATGATTAAGAAAACAAATTTGAACTTTAAAAAACGCAACTAAAAAAAAAAGTTTTGTCTCAATTCTCAACGAAAAATTAAAAATTATATTTTTATTACTCACTAACCGATTATGTTTAAGAAAAATAAGAGTATCTGAATCATTTATCATTTAACTTTGTGTTAGCAGTTGTTGCTAGCAATCCTTTTCAATTCAAAGTACATATAAGCTACTTTCCTGTTAACTGAAAACAATCAAATGAAAATTCCATTTAAACAATTTAACATATGGGATATATCACTTGACAATAAAGAATCGAATCAAAAGTGGTCGTAGAAGTCTGTTCACATGTTTGTGATCCTCACTGTCTTCACTAAACAATTTTAAATTTTAAAAATATGTTCAATAGGTTTTACCCTTATTTGATAATATTATTATTCAAATTCGGTTACATAATGCACTTGATTTTTTGACACTTTTATATGCTCGAACCTGAAAAGAAATCCTGTTAGCAACAGGTTATTCAAGCGATCCATTTTTATTTCAATGAAATTATATTTTGCTCATAAGCGTACACGAAGCGCAAAAAAATCATCAAAATAAAAAAAATTGAAACTATGAGCTGATTTTCTTCCCTGTAAAATCAAAACGTCGAGAAAACTCTTCTACGTTTAATTGGGTTCTCAAGGACTTTCAGATTATAACCCCGTTGATTGATTGCTTTAAATACCTCAAGATGACTTTGAACAAATGATGACCTAAATATTAAAGAAAAAACTTTTTTATATAACTTATGGTGATTTCAATTTAAAAAAGATCATTTATGTAAAATAGCCCGCATATAAATTAAAATCAAAGTTCCTCAAGTAAAATATGCAAAAATTATTTTGCGAGTTTTAATAAAGATTTGTGTACTGTTGCCAATCATCTGTGGCCACAAGTTTGTTCATTCACATCGTCAACAGTTCACATCAACAAGATCGAGCTCACGTACTCGACTCAATCTGAAAAGTGCATGCACAAACAAAAAACAGCTTGTTTGAAATTAGCGGGACATCATATGATTGTAACAAAAATCTCGACAACGAAAGAAGGAAACATATCATGCTCGTTCCTAAAGAAGAGTAAGTTCAAAATCTGACTATCAAAATTTTAGACTGACAGCAGATCCTAAGCATACAAAGTTCAAAAACGCAAACAGAAGAAATTAAATATACTTGGAAACTGATATTTGATATACTAATTGCTTTGACGTATAAAAAAAGGTTCAACAGCATTTTAAAATATTTTACTTTAGAGCCTCCGAATCAAGTTGACAACAAATTGCGCAGAAACACAAGAAACGTAACAAAAACACATTGAGAAGTAAAAAGATTTTTTTTTTGAAAAAAATGGCAACCATAGGAAGAACTATTTACAACTTAAAAAATTGAACAGTTTTGAGCTTCCAACGGTTGAAAATAGATGATATCCACAATAGCAACCAGGCAAAAAGTGACAAAACTTACAACTAATGGGGGCATAAGTTGGAAACCAATTTTGTTGCAAAACAATTTCGGTGAGCAACTGTCCTTTATGAGACTAAATACCAATATAACAAAAAAAGACAAATATCGAAAAACCCGCCCAAAGTTTTGCAATAACAATACATCTTTTTAAAAATGAGTGTTAGCTGCACAAAGTCACGTACGATACCGCACACACTCTTGGGAACCAGTCATTAATACTACAAGGCAACAAAACAACTAGCGAACGAGCAATCGAAATTGCAAAAATCATTGCTTTTATCTTTATTACAACACAGTGAAAAGTACTTGACAAATTTAGGCTATCAACTTGAGATTTAAATGCTTTTACTACTGCTGAATTGGGGAGCCAATTATATTGATTAAGTGTTCCAAAAAAGCAGGCATCAATAAGTGGTCAAACTAAACAAATTTTTTGAAGCAACAAAAGTATTTTGAAAACATAGCAACGATTAACTTTCGACTGAGAACAATAATTTGGTTAACTAATGCTTCGATAAAATTCAAAAAAACACGCGATGGTTGATGAAACTAAACTTTAAGACGACGAGCAGAATGAAAATGCGTATAAAACCAAACATTTCACCAAAACTGTTGTAGAAACCGCTAGTGACAACGTATTGAGCAGCGAAAACAATATAACGGCATTACGTATGTTATGCACTTTTTTTAGAAAAAACTGTTGTGATTTGTACTCAATGGCTCCAAGTGATAAAATCAACCAGAGAAAGTTGTAAAGCAGCATTTAAAAACCTACTTAAATTCTATGATAACATATAGGTTCAAGTCTTAAAAGCAATAGTTGCACATTGAGAACTCAGAGAACTCAATCTATGGAGTAATTAAACGTATATTTCAGTGTTGGTAGTATTTAAGAGAAAAAGAAAAATAAAAAGAGCAAAAGCATGAGGAAAATGCCGCACTTCGACGAAAAAAACTCTATCAAAAACGAAGAAACTTGTTCAAACATAATTTCTTCTTTCTAGTTAATGCTGAAACATTTTCCTGCCATAAAAATATTCGCGCCTTTGTTTTCTTCTTCGATAGTTTCAATTTAACTTTGATGATTCCATTTCCACTTCAAAAAATGTTGGAAGACAGCGGCTCAATACAATTTAAATTCATTGAGTTAAAAAAAATTTGAGAGAAAGTGACCAATAGGTCAGCTCAACTTTTTCTACAGCAGCTATTAATAATAATGTCGGAGCAAACGTTTTAAAACATTGGGTTAATTTAGGCGTTCTGATATTGACATGGCAACAAAAGTGAAAAGTTTTGAAAATTTGGAGCCTTGATTTTTTCTCAATGATTCAAAAACTGAAGATGTCTTTCCAAAAACTGACTAAATTTTTCTAGGGCTTTTCAATGATACCTATTTTGTATCTCTCCGCAAAACTATACTAACCGGCCAACATTTTTAAACAATAAAATGACAGGTAAGCAAAAAGTTCCTCACTTGACAGCATGAAGTCAATTTTTTTTTGAAAAAACCGTAATTGAGCTGCGAGCCCTGCATGTTGAACTACAAAATGAAGAATATTCAAAAATTATTTGATTTGGAAATTGCTCATGATATGAGGGTTACGTCTCAATTTACTCACTCCCAGAACCATTTTAACCAATGCCAATTTATCTGATATGCTTTGATCTTTTCGTTCAATTTTTCAATTTCAAATTAGCAATCTCTATTACAAGGATGGTTTGTCATAATTAAGGGGATAATTTAATCCCATGTTCGGTCAAAAGTTTCTTACCAAGTCGATAGCCCTTTAATTATTATGCTAAATAGTTGTTCTGGTAAATTTAACAAAGAGGAAACAAAATTGACATTAAGTAAAATGGTATTGGGTAAATTGTCCTGACACTGATAGCACGTCATTTACAGTTGTCAAGTTTTCGAAAGATTTTCATCCCATTCACTGAAAAAGAAGAACTACAGTAATCATGCTATCACTAGTTTAACTCTTGACTTCGGTTTTCAATAAATCAAAACTTAGCTTCTTTTCATATGAGGTTAGAACTTTTTTCCATTTTGAGTCTGGCCAAACTGAAACAACATATTTCTGTCATTATTCATCAGGGTAGGCGTGAACAGATCGACTAAATTGACGAACAAAAGTTGTCGCAGTCACTTCCAACTTTTAGCACAATCTTCGTTGAAACTGATTTTAAATAACCGATATAGTTGCATACAATTTTTCCGCCTAATAAAATTTTCTGAAGCTTTTATCCTTCAAAGAGTAGTTAGAACTGCTTGTAAAGTGTATAGAATTCGTTCAGACTGTTACGTGGAAAGTATCTGTTGTATCAAACCAATCTTTTGTCACTATTTTCTTTTAAAAAAGTGTTTCATTCAGCCGAAATCTTGATTTGAAATTTTTGTTAAAAACAATTTTATGCAATTAATTTTGAGTTGATTCATTTCTGCACGTTACTCGCACGTTATATGCCAAGTAATGACAGATTTAGGTTTACAAACATACATCAAGCTGCGACTCCCTAACATTAAAACAAAAAGAAACTGTGCAATCATACAAAAACCAGGCGTTCTACACTGCGACGTTCTCATTTTTGATCATAATTTCTTCACCTCACAAATTTCAGCGCAGAAGAAATTTCAGATGAGTTTTGAAATATCAAATCCCTGCAGTATTTCAGCAACAAAAATTATTTATTGCTTATGAATTCCGCAGCATCAAACTAAAACATGCGGAGGGTAGTTTCAAATCAATTTATCACGTTTTTACTTATTTTTTCATTCCTTTTATTGTTAAATTACGTTTACCAAATTCCAATTTCAATTTATTCGCAATATATGTTACCCAATTTTGGGGGATACAGAATAAGCAATGAAAAAAACACCATTTCAACCCAATCAGCGTTATACATTTCGGAAACAGAACTGAAGTTTTTTGATTCTCTGAATTTCACTGAAAAAAGACGATACTTTTTTAATGGTACATATTATCATAAGACTTGTATAAAATATATAGCTGAACAAAATACGAAAGGTCCAATAGACCGAGAATTATTTCAAACAAATGAGTTGAAAGTTTTTTCGAACTACAAATTCTTACGCAAAAAAGTGTTCAAATCGCGGCCTCGAATAATATTTGCGTTTGGTTTTGAAGCTACGGGTCATCTATTTCTGGCGGGTTCTTGGAATCGAATCTGCACCGCAAACAAGAACTTATGCCAAGCAGAAAATATTTTTACCCAGATTGTCGACTGCGGTCCACAACGACAGAGACTTCAGAACATCTCAAACCAGAGACAGTTAAAATTGAAAGTGGACAATTACAAATCACAACTACTCATTCTCAACACATATCCAGGTATTTTTCAATTTACCTTATGGAGTAACTAAGTATGGCTAATGGAGTTACTTTTTGTTGGGCAGAAAAAAATCACCTAAAAATCAAACCTTTCATATCGTCACCCGGGTCGAGGTGTCAACGCCATTCAGCGCAAAGTTATGCAAGATAAGCGGTGAATGCGGTAAATTACATAAATCAGGCGCGGTGAATGCGGTGAAAAACCTTTATCGCCTGGTACCGATAAAGTTACATAATTTCACCGCTCAATTAAGCGGTGAAATTACATAAATTCACCGCGTTAAAAAAACGTGTCCATATTATGTAAGATAAGCGGAGAATGCGGTTTAATAACATAAATTCACCAATTAACTTAGTGGTGAAATTGCATAAATTCATCGCCTAGAAAACGCTTCGAATTGTCTTTTGTTCAACGAAGTTAAGATACATTTAAAAAAGACGCACGGAAAATTTTCCCGCGAATAATCACACATCTTTTTGAAGCTTTTTTAAGCGGTAAACTATGTAATTTCAACGCTAGATTAAGCGCTGAATTTTTAAAAAATCACCACATTTCAACGCATATCACCGCTCAAATTTGTCATTTCACCGCTAAAATGTTCAACGCGCATGTTTTTCAAAAAAAAAGTAGAGTGACTTTGATTTTAAGTTTAAAAAAATAGGCTAGATTAATGAGAAGTGGCGCAGTGGAAGAAAAAGTGGCTGACTGCAGGAGGTGAGAGGTTTGAATCCGTGCAAGGACGGTAACGTGTAAGCGTTGAAATGTTGTGAATCTTTGTAAGTTCATCGATTACTCTAGCGGTGAACTTACATATTTTCACCGCATTCACCGTTTTTCGCCGCAAAAGTATGTACGAAATTTGCAGTAAAATAAAAATTTTCACCGCTTATCTTACCTATTTTCTCCAATTTTTCGTGACCCGAGCAGTTGTAAGCAGAAGAACAATGATCTTTTCAGTTTTGACGCCACTGTGTATTTCTGACCCCGGTTACAAATTATGTAATGTTATTTTGAACTTTACTATGTTTGAAAAAGAGCCCTTGTGCCTTGGGTGGAGCGGGGAGTGGATTATGACCAGTAAGCTGGGGAAGGGGGGGGGAGAAAGATAAGCTATTGGGTCCGCTCTCCTTGCGATGACTTTCAAAAGTTTGTGGATAATAAATGTGTTACTTAAAAAAAAACTAATAAGAATGCAAGACATAATTTCCTGAGATCAACAATTTATCGAAACAAAGTCAATATAGCAAGCAGAAGTCCTGTTTCGGTACAGGAAATCCGAACGTTTTGTATTTCACAATGTGCAAGACTCAAAAATTCCAATAAAGCTGATACGACTCATAAGAGAAAAACGTACGTAATATTTACTGCATCAGACAACTAGCAAGGTTGTCCGCCAAACGTAATTGATGCTTTTTTCAAGGTCAGAATAGCTCAAAAATGCATTTAATTTAACCTCTAGATTCCATTAAAAATATATATATATACATATATATATATATATATATATTATATATATATATATATATATATATATATATATATATATATATATATATATATATACATATATATATATAAAAGCGGTTGGGTCCCACTAGCTTTCGAACCGCAACCTGTAGAACTTAACCATGAGGCTATATCTCAATTGTAACAATCTCTGCGAACGCACAAGTAATAATCTCCTATCATCTACACATACACCCAATTGCGATAGCAACATCTCTAGGTCCCAAAACTGGTGGTTCAAAAACTGATATCATTTTAACAATAGGGCAAGATAATTAGCCGGATGCTGTTTGGATGTGAGCGGACCGTGCGACGCCGTTGTTGCCATAGTGTAAGCTCAAAATGCGGGTGAGTGAGTAATAACCTCTTGGGCTTTCGCTATCGATTTTCCAAACAAGGTCACCGGTTTTTATAATTTCATCGGATGCAGTCCTCAATTTGCAACGGCGAATCATTGGGAGAGGGCATTTTTTTAACCATTGCTTCCAAATGGCATTAGCGTAAGCTTGCGATCTGACTTACCACTCTCGGTGATCGTTTTCATCGACATGGTTGAGTGAAGGAAGGAAGGTACTGCGGTATCCCAAAAGACAATGGTTCGGCGTTAAAGCATCTAAATCGTTAGCATCGGAACTAACGGAAGTCAATGGGCTTTTGTTTAATGAAATTTCAACTAAACAGAATTCAGTGGGCGGTATTTCGTCCGTGAGCCGACGATTTCCAAGGATTGCGTACAGCGCACTAGCCTTTCCGAAATCAATCCGTCGTGCGGGTAGCAGGTGGATTAAACTTCCGCTTGACTCCTTTTTGTGCTTCGAAGCTTTTTTTTGTCTAATTTCAGAAGACATAACAATAGTTCATTCCCTGTGCTGACGTTAGTGCCGTTATCGGAGCATATGACTAATGGCATTCCACGACGAGCAAGGAAGATTTCAATATCTATAACGCACGATTTTTTGTCCATTGAGTTTGCGATCTCAACATGGACTGCTCTGGTCGTCAGACTGGTGAGCATCAACCCCCACTTTTTCTCAGAGGAGCGACGGGTGGTGACGTAAAATGATCCAAAATAGTCAAAACCAACATTTGATTCTCAAAATCCAGCAGCTCGGATGGAAGATCAGCCATCATTGGTTGTACAGAACTTGTTCGTTCTAAGCAAAGGACACAATTGAAACGTATTGAACAAAGCTTCCGAATCGAATATTTCTGTTGCATATGCGCGCGATTATAATCGACACCTTTGTGGTGATTTTTAGGGTGCATATAACCAATGGATGTCGAACACCAAGGATTTAGGGGTACTTCAAAATGAACTCGAGATCTCTGAAGCAATTATTTTGGCCAGATGAACCAAACAGGCCACATAGTCCAACAAACGGTAAATAAAGTGCAATTGAGATTCTTTTATTGATTTTGCTTGAATCGCTGAATTGCATGAGTTTGAATGGGAAAGATTCTGCTTGTCTAGGAAGCTGCTGCTTCTTTTCTGCAGCACTCATTTCCGTCTTTTCTCCTATGTTTCCATCTATAGATCGGTAATTGAGTTGGCGCGGAAGAGAAGTGTACTTTGGAAATAAGCAAGAATTCGAAGAAGCTTTGGATATGAGTTGTATTTGCGCAGATGAATATTGAAGTCAGAATTCGAAAAGTTGGCCCGTAGGGTAAAACAGGAAGTAAGATAGCTGGAGAAAATCGGGACCACGCCACCAAGCGCTGTTTTGCAAAGCCTCCGAGGACATTCCACACATACCGGCGTCAGCCGGATTATTTTGCGTGGGTACGTGATGCCATTGATCGGCGGTTGTCCCCTCTATTATCTCCGCGACACGATTCGCGACAAACATTCTGGGGATTTTAACTGCATTTCTGCATTTCTTTAACAAACGGCTGCATTTCTGGGGAATTTAACTACTGAAGGACTGTGGTATTATCTGTCCACATGAATGTGCAATGAATCTGAACAGTGAGTGCCCTGAAAATGTCCTCTCTGAGGCGAGACCACAGCAAAGCTATTTGGAGTTCAAATTTAGGGACGGTGAATGCTTTCTTGGGTGCTACTCGTGCCTTTCCGATGACAAAGGCTAGTTCTGGTCCTTTTGCGTTGCTCGAAGAATTCACGAGAACGTGCAAAAATGCCACTGAGCTGATCACTTCCTGTGAACAGTCACGGAAGAGATGTAACAGAAAGTGCTCAAACTAACCAGAAAAAAGCTCCGGGAAAAATTGTCATTGGCCAAAATTTTGGTAGTTCTGAGCTCCACGAGGAGAAACGTTCAATCATATCACTCGGAAGTACATCATAACAACTCTGACACTGAGGTCGCCAGACATCTTTGGGCAGCAGCCGCGCTGTCCCAGTCAAGAGCGCAACAGGTTCAAATGGGTCAAATACTTTTGATACAAGACTCAATACTAACCTCTGCGTTACAGCTTACAAGGAATAATATCAAATCACGCAATTTTTTACTGCTTTGATGAGTGATTCTACTGAGTCCAGGTAGTGATCGATATAAATTTTTTTTGAAAACGGCTTGCGCCGCGTCGGAAAAATCGGAATCATTGTCCCGCGCGGTACGCAATAACGCATAATTGGCGCAAGTTGTTGAATCCTTTGCACCGAATATTTGTCTTGTATACTGATTAACCTCAATGTTCTTTGAGGGATCTTCCCGTCACAAAAAACGCAAAACTGATTGTTCTTCCGATCAAACTCCAACTTGATGTTGATGGAAGCGTATTAGATTCTTGATTACTTTCTGCAAGAGGTCTGAACCAGTAAGCACCAACCAAGACCCTACAAAATTTCTCCAGCTTGCTGGGGTTTACAACTGGGTGATGAGGTAGATACCATTCATTTCCAGTGCACTGCTCGTTATCGCGGTTTTTAAATTTTATAGCATAGTCTTTGTTAAGATCGTCTTGAATTGTCTGCGCGTAACGTTTGCTCAAAATGGGATCTTTACCTAACCGTTTTCAAATGATTTGAACTGCACCATTGCTGGAAATTCTTTTTTTGTGAGTTTCCTTTCTCTGAAGACCAAAACATGCCTACATGATATCGGCCCACATTGTGTGCGGTGTATTGCTCGAAGATTTCAGTTGCTCGAAGATCAAAGGCTGAACCAAACAACCCGCATTACAGCCCTAAATGACTCCATATCATACCAATATTTTATTTGTGTTGCAATCTCGGAATCTTGTTCAGCCACTGCAATGAAGCATGTTGAAATCAGACCAGACAAAGACGATAACTGACCACTAAATACCCATCCCAACGGTAAACAAACGGCAATGGTGAGGATTTTTAATCGCTTTCAAAATACTCAATCGGGAGGATGGCGTAGTAAGCGTCTTGGCCGAGTATCATCTCGACGTTTGCGTAGTCGTACGTGTTTTTTGGTATTACGCTCAAATGAGGATATTTTTCTTAAAGGGGGGTATTATCGATAATGTCAGAAACTACTGGTTAATTCTGCGAACACTAAGTATTTTCGTCTACTTGTTGCAGAAACTTGCCCTGATTCCGTTGATATGGTTTCCTGAGTATTTTTGGCATTCACTCTCAATTTGAATGGATCTCTTTTCAACTGAAGACCGTTAGCAAGCTCGCTAGATATCCGGGAATGCCTACCAGCTGTTTGACTGAGAACAAGTGCTCTTGTGCCTTCATTTGAGGGGCTTAAAATGTCAGCTTCAAGAGCCTGAAGAAACCCTTTGACATCGGTGATTGAATTGAGTCCCGACGAACAAGTCGTTCTCACAGATTTTGCATTTTCTACTGTAGTTGATGATGCTTTTGTGTAGTTCACTTTAGTGAGCCTGGCAAAGTTATTTTTCTTTTCGTTACTTTTGTGAAAAACGCTTTTTGCCCCATGAAGTAATGTGTTATGAGTGCTTCAATAGCTTTCGTGTGTGCATTTTCGTTGATTCAGACTTGTTTGGAAAGAAAGCTTGGCGTTCATGCAGGAAAAAGAAAGTTGTTTTCCGCTGCAATTTATCACGCTGCGTAGGGTTATTTTCCATGAAAGGTGTTTATCGCCAAATGAGATGCTGACATTTTTCCGCACGCATGTCAATTGATCATTTTTTGCACTCTGAGATTTGAGATATGTTGTTTGAGATATGTTGTTTTGCATTTGCTTTAGCAGCAAAGACTTTTGAGCAAATTTTTGTTTTGTGGCGTTTATGCTACCGTTATCCTAGGTTTTGCTCCTCAAAGAGATTTTTCTTATACACTCATGAGTTTCTGCTTTCTTCTTCAGCCAACCATGAAAAACTAAAATGTTTGGCCGTTCTTTCGTTTAAAATGGGCGGAAAAAGAAGATATGAAGATCTGAATCATATGACAATGACCTAAACACGCCTACGAGACTTGATATTGCAGTAGCGAATTTGGTTATGCTGTCTGAATTTTGCATTTTCACCGGTGGATAGTTCGACAAATTATCAAGAAGCGCAATGGCCACAGCCTGTAGCTGTCCAAACTTGCTCTCCAGCGTTTTCAATACATCTCTGTATATTGAAAACACTGGAGCGTTGTGCAGCTCTTGATTTCCTGTTTACAATGTTTTTAGGTAATTTAGTTTTACGGCATCAGTCAATGTCTGCAAATCAATAGCACTTCTAAATTGGGCATACCATTCGTTCCATTGCACGGGGTTGCCGTTGTATTGGGAAAGTTTCCAATCGGCTAAGGGATTTTTCTTGCTGAAACTAATTAGTTCGGCAAGATCTTTTACTTTTAATTGTTGAGATGCTGAAGTGTACGGCAGACAAGGATGTTGCATGGGTGGGGGATTCCGATAGTACGGGAGCAAGCATGAAACGGTCGGGCATACCTGCAGGATAGGTGCGGCCTGCAACTCTCGGTTATCTAGTAAAGCACTAGAAATTAGTCTATGCCAGTACGTTGTACCACCCACTGTGCTTACTGAAGCTGGTACGCTTGCATTGAAATTATCAGTGGGATTCAGCAGAACAATCGGGATTGCATATGGGTTCGCGTGTAATTGAACATTGGGGTGCGTCAAGGCATTCATGTTGGCCCTATAGTGACTGAGTCGTATTGATATCTCCCGATGCTGCTGCGAGCTTCCCTCAGCTGCACGCAAGATTGTTTCCAAATCGCTTGGCGATTGATTGAGTTACGCGTCATCGGGTAGAGCATTAACCCGGTTATGTTGAGCGCTGTATGCAGGTAATCGTAAGATTCTGTGCTGGATTTGTATTGTGTAAATTTCCTATGTTTTGTGGCTGGTTCACAAAAGCATTGTTTTTCAGAGAAGAGTCAGATTAATTTGTTTCGAAAAACAAATCACGGTAGTAAGGAGATTCTTGATCAGCTGGAACTGCCAGAACTGTTGTGAATTTTGCGCCGCGCATTCATTCGGATTGTTTAATTCCGAGAATGGATAGTTGAGTGCGGGAGCTTCGTTGACCTAATTATTTTAATGGAAACTATCTCCGATTCCAGTCAAATTTGACGCTTGAGATGTAGTTTCTGATATATGCTGCTGTTTCTTATTCCTTTTGGTTCCCAAAATTTTGATTCTCCAAAAGATTAACACCAAAGAAGGAATAGGAGGATCAAAATGGCAACTGTAGTGATTCTGTTTGCATGTCAAGATGGCAGTTTCTTGACTACCAACTGTCTCAACCCAATCTTTCACTCAATTTTCGCTCTTGGCCAAGTTTTTACTGCCATTTTTTGACGAACGATTAGTGGCTGTCTCTAAAAACAAAGATTCATCGTCCATTAATTTTAAGTCGTGCGGTTTGGCTTTAATGAGAGGTTTTCGATTTTCCTCGCGCAATTTTATGGTCAATTTGAGGTTTTTGGAAAACAAATCTATCTCATGTCTTCTCGCAACCACTTCTCGTTTTCTCTCTGCCATCTCAATTCAATGATCTAGTTCATCAATTCGAGCGGCAGCTCTATTTCCTTCTTCAACATCCTCGCGTCTAATATTTGCTAATACGCGCTGTTCAAGCCTTCAAAGAGGTTCTAGCAGACACAGATTTTTGAGTTTTTCGAGAACTTTTTGTGGGACTACTGTTGTCGAGAAAAGGGTCTAAATAGCCCCGGGCCTTTTCCAGAAACTAATCGTGTCTATTATTGACAACTGACAGTCATCCCTTTAGTTCATACTGAAGTTTTTCTGCTTGTTCAGTCATAGATGCGAGTCGTATCAAGCTATCAACTTTTGCTATACAGTTTTTGAGGATAAGTTAACATTTGTTAACAGATCCCTCTACTCTAACTCGCCTCGCTAATTCTTGGATAGCGTCGTCAATGCTCTCGTAAAACTTGCACATTTTTCCTCTTTTTTGCCCCTTGAGCCATATTTCTTGGAAACTTTGCCAGTAAAACGATTTGATTTACTGGGTGAAAGAATACTCCAATAGAGAAACTTTAGAGGAACAAAAATAAAGTGGTTTCAATGCACTGGAGAATTGGATAGTAAAGCATTTAAGGTGAATGACTGAGCCTCAACAACCAAAGCTTCTCTAACCCCTGTAGTTCAAACTGGGGACACAGAACCATAAGGAATTAAGACTCAGAAATCAAACCCAGTGCGTAATAAGACTAGAGAAAATATGTGAATATGAAGAGGACCGGAAAAACTGGGAAGCAATCGATTTGAGAAATGCAGGAGAGGAACAGCAACAATAACCAACTTTAGACTCTGCGAAGGGTGCCGATCAGAGAATGCTAGAATAAAAATCACGCAACAAAAACGGGACGCAACGGAACGACTGAGTCCTACAAAATACAAGCTATATAACACGGAGCCGACAGAAATATGACTCAGAGGTAACTCGACGCTAACGCGGCTTCACGTCTTTATCGGCAAGCTTCCAATTTTTTGGCTCTACGGCAGCTTTTTTTTCAGTTTGCTATGGCGCATTTTCTTAAGCAAACAACGAAGTAACCACGTAGCAATCGATTTGAGAAAACCACGTAGCAAGCTTCTTATTTTTTGGCTCTACGACAGTCCGACAGCTTTTTTTCAGATTGCTATGTCGCATTTTCTTAAGCAAACCACGAAGTAATTTTTAATGCCTTAGAACTAAAGTTAACTACTAAGTTTCAGAAAAAATTTTCGAAGCAACTGATCTTACTCTTTTACTATGTTTGGATCTCTATGTTCTTGCTTTGACACTAGGTCAATCAATACGTGGGAAATCACAACGTCTGTTTGCTTAATAGTAGTAGTAGTAGTAGTAGTAGTAGTAGTAGTAGTAGTAGTAGTAGTAGTAGTAGTAGTAGTGGTAGTAGTAGTAGTAGTAGTAGTAGTAGTAGTAGTAGTAGTGGTAGTAGTAGTAGTAGTAGTAGTAGTAGTAGTAGTAGTAGTAGTAGTAGTACTGGTAGTAGTAGTAGTAGTAGTAGTAGTAGTAGTAGTAGTAGTAGTAGTAGTAGTAGTAGTAGTAGTAGTAGTAGTAGTAGTAGTAGTAGTAGTAGTAGTTTGTTGATCGTGTGCATCGTTAGAGGAGCTATAAAAGAGGGGGAACTGCTTTCTCTTCCTGCGTTTTCTAACAAGGCAGTATAAAAGTAGATTTAGCCATATTTTTTGGAAACTTTGCCAGTAAAACGATTTGATATACTGGGTGAAAGAATACTCCAATACAGAAACTTTACAGGAACAAAAAGAAAGTGGTTTCAATGCACTGGAGAATTGGATAGTAAAGCATTTTAAAGGCAAGGTGAATGACTGAGCCTCAACAACCAAAGCTTCTCTAACCCCTGTAGTTTAAACTGGGGACACAGAACCATAAGGAATTAAGACTCAGAAATCAAACCCAGTGCGTAATAAGACTAGAGAAAATATGTGAATATGAAGAGGACCGGAAAAACTGGGAAGCAATTGATTTGAGAAATGCAGGAGAGGAACAGCAACAATAACCAACTTTAGACTCTGCGAAGGGTGCCGATCAGAGAATGCTAGAATAAAAATCACGCAACAAAAACGGGACGCAAAGGAACGACTGAGTCCTACAAAATACAAGCTATATAACGCGGAGCCGACAGAAATATGACTCAGAGGTAACTCGACGCTAACGCGGCTTCACGTCTTTATCGGCAAGCTTCCAATTTTTTGGCTCTACGGCAGCTTTTTTTCAGTTTGCTATGGCGCATTTTCTTAAGCAAACAACGAAGTAATCACGTAGCAATCGATTTGAGAAAACCACGTAGCAAGTTTCTTATTTTTTGGCTCTACGACAGTCGGACAGCTTTTTTTCAGATTGCTATGTCCCATTTTCTTAAGCAAACCACGAAGTAATTTTTAATGCCTTAGAACTAAAGTTAACTACTAAGTTTCAGAAAAAATTTTCGAAGCAACTGATCTTACTCTTTTACTATGTTTGGATCTCTATGTTCTTGCTTTGACACTAGCTCAATCAATACGTGGGAAATCACAACGTCTGTTTGCTTAATAGTAGTAGTAGTAGTAGTAGTAGTAGTAGTAGTAGTAGTAGTAGTAGTAGTAGTAGTAGTAGTAGTAGTAGTAGTAGTAGTAGTAGTAGTAGTAGTAGTAGTAGTAGTAGTAGTAGTAGTAGTAGTAGTAGTAGTAAAAGACTTCAATTTACCAATATAAGGGGTTTCAACATATCGTTTGATGAAATTCTATGAATATGGTATTGATAAAAAAAATTATAATTTACAAAATTAAGATAGGCAGAAAGTACATCGACATCTAATGGACCAAGTGCATGTGTAGTTTAAATCAAATTGAGAGTCACGAAGGTTTACGATGAACTCTCTCAGGAGGCGTTTGTGGTCCGCTGGTGGTTTCAAAGTATTGAAAGTTCCCGTCTCGTTGAAATCATTTACATAAACCTGTACCCTTTTGAATTAGGACTTCGATGTTAGTTGCTGTATTGTTGGGTTGATGACAAGTTGATTAGAGTGTTCGCATCTTAAAATCCTGGAATTGATCTTGAGCGTGAAAAAATCCTCAAACTTAATACAAGTTTTCCCTAATAACATGGAAATAAAAAATCGAAGATCTCGCTCAACAAGCTGATAGCAGATGGGTATGTTGTCTGAATACTGTAGGGCTGAAATGTAATTGCGTTTTCCATAACACCAGCCAAATCCTTTCCAGTAGAATTTTTCTAATAATCTCAAGTGACCAATATCGGGAAACCACGCTACAGAGGCGTATAGGAGAATAGATAAAACGCAGGATGTGTACAAATTTTGCTTGACTTTGTTTTGTAGGCTATATGGCACATTGTCTCTGAAACAATTGAAACTTCTTTGAGCTTTCGTTAGCTTATTACGTATATGCCTACTGCACTTTAAATTGCTACAAATTTCAACACCTAAATCGGTTGTATTTAACACTTTCTGTAAAGAACTCTGGTCTATCTTGAAATTGCATTTGTGTGCTTCTGAGATATGAACATAAACACATTTCTCTGCGTTAAATTTCAAAGAAATTCCTGGAGACCAGTCTACAAGTTTATTGAGATCTCTCTGACAGTCAGTAAAAAAGTCAGAGGTGGCACATGACAACTTGGTATCATCTGCAAAACAAAAACAGCTGAAACTTTCCGGTAGTGATGACATATCATTGTTGTAAATTAAAAATAGCAGACGTCCAACAACACTACCTTGAGGAACGCCACTGGTAATCATTTTTTCATCTGACAATATTCCATTGATGTTAACACGCTGTTTTATTCCGGTTAATTATGAGAAGACAAGCTGCAAGAAATCATTGTCAAGACCATACAACGATAGCTTTTTAAGCAAGATTGCATGGTCTACATTGTCAAAAGCTTTCGCAAAATCCAAGTAAATAACCTGTTCGACGTTCTTGTTATAGTTTGTATAAATTTTGTCAAGAAAAAACGAGCAGTTGAGTAATTGTTGAGTGTCCTTTTCTGAAGCCGTGCTGCCTACTGCTCAATTTATAGTGGAATTTCGAGTACAGGAAATCAAATAGAATTTTCTCCAATATTAATGATATTCGAGGTAATATGGAAATGGGTCTATAATTCTCAACTCTGTTTTTTGACTCCTTCTTGTGGATTGGGGTTATGAAGGAACACTTCCAAATTGTCGGCCACTTGCGGAGAAATAGGATGTTACTGAACACTAAATGAACTAGAGGAGCTAATGTAACAGCGCAGTTCTTGAGAACGAATGGGGAATACCGTCTGCAACAGCGATAGTGCTTGTAGGGACGTTTTCAAGTAAAAAACCGACCTGTGCAGGTGTCACGAGTAAATCAGACAGCTGGATATCTGGACTCTCAATTTCATTTGAAGCAGAAGTAGGAGTAGCGCTTTTTTGGTAAACAGAATGAAAAAAAATATTAAAAAGATCAGCTTTCTCTAAACCTGACATAGCAGAACTTTCAAGGTAAGTCATTTTATTTGGCAGTGAATTTCAGCCACCCAAACATTTTTACATTTTAAAAGCATCAATTGTCGTAAAATTACTTGTGGATTCAATAAAAGTCACTTTATCCAACTCAATGATGATTATCACATCGTTTTCAAGTTTTTCGAGTTTGGTAGAGGTGCACTTTTGCCGTCTTGCTTTTTCAAGTTTGTTGATCGTGTGCATCGTTAGAGGAGCTATAAAAGAGGGGGAACTGCTTTCTCTTCCTGCGTTTTCTAACAAGGCAGTATAAAACTAGATTTAGTAATTCTGCTAGCCAGTTTTCAGCAAAATTTTCTTCTGCGCTGAACAATGAGACAGACGTGCAGCGAACACACGCTACTTTTGAATAAGTTTTCATTCAAGTTAAAAGCCGAAAAATCTGATGAAAAAGTCGATAAAGGGATCGGCTTAAAATTGTAGTTTACTAAAACAGAGTTGTGGTCGGAAAGCGGGAAATCCAATATTTCGTAGTCATGAGCATCCGAGTGTGTAACAAAAACTAGATCTAGAATGTTGCTTTTCTATGGATCGGAGTTCTGATAATTTGCTCCAAAAGCAAATCTTGCGTCAAAGAATCAACCAAACCTTGTTCATCTGCAATTCTAGCTGCGCACTCTTCCCAATTTATGTGGGCAAATTGAAATCTCCCAAAATTGCTACACTTATATCTTTAGGTGAAGTAGCAGCTGCTTGTGTTATCTCATTAAACCTTTCAACTATAGAACTTCCAGCCGTTAAAGTTGGAATGAAATACTTGGAGCCCCTGGTTGGTAAGTATAAAAGAATGACTCCAAAATTAATTCTACTATTTCTGAACAGGCAGCTCAAGCAGAAATCGTCTATTTTAGCTTCCAATAACTCAAACATTTGTAGAAAATAGCAATGAGCGGCCAGTAATAGGCCTCCGTGTTTACCGTCTTTGCGGTCGCGCCTGATTATAACTGAATATGGCAAACCACAGAAAATCGTAGAGTCTGATGTTGAGTCATCCAGCCACGTTTCAACCAGGCAAACTAAAGCTGGACATTTTTTTGAGAGGAGCGCGACTAAACTCAGGCGCCTTTGCAAGTTGACTATACTTTGTAAATTGAAAAGCAGAATTTTTAGGCTAATTATGTGTTCATCGCCCGATAAGCAGGATAGTCATCTTTTTTCAATCACTTTTCCGTTTTTGATTACGAACATTTTCTCAGAATACTTTTCTTGCAGAGTACGCTTCTCAATTCTAAGCTGATATTGAGCTTCACGTTCAGATTTAGTCTAGATCAACAAATACCGTGGAATAAAATGCGTTGTCTCTCAATTTCATTGAATTTCGAAGAAACTGTTTACGCTTTATTTGAGATTTGAATTTGACATGAAGAATTTGATTTCCATTCTGTTCGCTAATATTCCCGATTCTTTGCGTTTCAATGTCAGCGCTGTCAAGGACAATATCAATCGTTTCCGCTAATTTCTGAACACACTCTTTATCATTTTTAGAGCTGGACGGCGCAGCTCCCTTAATGCCAAGATTGAGCATTTTGCTTTCTTGTTCAGTTTGCCCTTGACGAATCTCCCTCGCAATGCAAAACCACGCTTTGTTATCTTTCGTCAAGTTATCCAAAAGAACACTCGATTAACTGTTTGGCTCTTTTTGCTTATGTATAGCGCAGAAAACGCAAATGAATGGTTTAGCAGAGTCAAAACTTTTGGGGACAGAAATTTTTGTGACAGGCATCTGTGCTGCAGGAAACTTCTCGTTCGATAAAATTGTCTTTGGACAATTGCGCTCGTGTAAGCATATCACTATTGGGTAGATGAGTGTCTATGGAACCAATACTGGCACCGACGACAAAGAAAAGTAAAGAGGAAGGTTGATGGAAAATGAGAAAAATCAGATACCAGTGAAATCTGAGGCTTCCAAATATGGAATCGTAGGTAGTTCTTGTATAATATCTTCCGCCGGAATCTGAATTCCCCGGTAACTGGGGCTACCCAAACAAAGTCCGGCCTCTGATACCACAGTAAATAACAACAATCAAGAGCTGAACCAAAATAAATAGCCTGCCGGGTGCAGTTGGAGACTGTGTAATAAGTTTATCAAAACAAGGATATTTCGTGCTCAAGGATGTTTCGTGCTCCATTTCGCGTGTTTCGTGCTCCACACAATGATGTTTCGTGCTCCATTTCGCGTCATATAAACTATAGCTTTCAAACTGTTTCGATAACGTTGGGGCACATTAGGAAGTTCGGAAAGCGCAAGTGCTCAAAAGACTTTGTTCTGTGAGAAGTAAACAATAAATTTACAGCGGTGCGCGAGATTTTGACATCAGTTTTGTGCCGGAAAAAATTATCCAACTAATACTGCACCGTTTTATTATAATTTAAGGCGAATGGATTTAAATTTAATCCCGGAAGTGCAAATACTGTGCTTCTGTACGGGATATGGGTGTTTTTTGAAGTACCATTTATCGCATGAAACAATGAACTTGCTCACAAAATGATTATCATGTGCTCACTTTACCGTATTTGAAGCATTTGCGCGCTGTTGAAGTCTTCGACGAGGTTCTAGCAGATACGGAGTTTTTTTTAGAAATTTAAGTATTTTTTGTGGGTCTATAGTTGTCGAGAACGGAATCTATATAGCCCCGGGCTTTTTCCACATACTCATCGCGTCCATTATTTACATCTGACAGTCATTTTTCTAGTTCAGACTGAAGTTTTTCTGCTTTTTCAACCTTAGACGCTAGGCCTATCAAGCTATCAATTTTTTCTATACAATTTTTAAGGATATGTTTACATTTGTTAACAGATCCTTCTACTCTAACTCGCCTCGCTATTTCTTGGATAGTATCGTCAATGATCTCGTAAAAATTGCACATTTTTGCTCAATCTTGCCCTCAGCGTCATATATTTTGGAAACTTTGCCAGTAAAAGGATTTGACATATTGGGTGAAGGAAAACTACCGCTGATAAATTTCACAGGAGAAGAAAGAAAAGTGGTTTCAATGCACTACAGAATTAGGTAGTAAAAAAATTTAAAGGCAAAGCAATCAAAATTGGACAAATCAGCCTATAAAGGAGATAGAAAAGGAAGTGAAACCGGAGGAACGAACCCAGACATGACCGGGGTGAATAGCTGAGCCTCAACATCCAAAGCTTCTATAAACCCTGTAGTTTAAACAGGGGACACAGAACCACAAATAATTGAGATTCAGATCAAAAACCCCAGTGCGTAATAGGACTAGAGAAAATATGCGAATATCAATAGGACCGGAAAAGCTAGGCGGAGACCACGTAGCTGTTGATTTGAGGAATTGGAAAACGCAGGAGAGAAGCAGCAACAATAGCAAACATTAAACACTGCAAGTGCTGCCGATCAATCGACGCTACGATAAAAAACACGCAGCCAAAACGGGACGCAAAGGAACGACTGAGTCCTACAAAAACAAGCTATATAACACGTAGTAGTTATAATGAGGTCACGGAGTCAACAGAAACAGAATTCAGAGGGATCTCGCGGCTTCATCGGCAAGCTTCTTATTCTTTTTGGCTCTACGGCGTCCTTTATTCAGTTTGCTATGGCACGTTTTCTTAAGCAAGGAACGAAGTGATTTTTGATGCCTTAAAACTAAAGCTAACGACTTAAGTTTCAGAAGAACTTTCCGGTGCAACTGATGGTACTCTTTTACTATGTTTGGATCCTTATGTTTTTGTTTTGACACAAGGTTAATCAGTACGTGGGTAATCACAACGTATGTCTGCTTAATAAGACCAAGGATGTTTGGCGCTCCGTTTTGCGGATAATAGGCCATAGCTTTCAAACTGTTTCGATAACGCTGGGGCACATTAGAAAGTTCGGAGAGCAAAAGTGCTCGAAAATTGTTTGTTCTGTGAGAAGTCAACGATATATTTAGAGCATTGTGCCAGATTATGACATCAGTTTTGTGCCGGAAAACTTAATCCAACTTATATTGTACCGTTTTTTTATGATTTACCTCGAATGGGTTTAAACCTAATCCCGTAAATGCAAATACTGTGCTTCTATGCAGGATTTGGGTGTTTTTCGAAGTACTATTTATCGCATGAAACAATAAAATTGCACTCAAAATGAATACCATATGCTCACTTTACCGTTGTCTTCAATTTTTAGGACAAGAAATGCAAATAATTGTTGTTTTGATGTGATTTTGAGAATTTTTTAAATTTTCAAAATCAATGATTTTTGTCACAATTTAACCAAATCTCAAAAATCCATCTCATTTATATTTTATAAAGGTTGCCCCAACCAAAAATCAATAATTGATCAATTTCTCTCAAAGTTTGATATTTCAAAAATCAGCCTAAAAACTTTCAAAAAAATTGTAAAAGTAACTCAGATTTTGACAAAAGCTGTTTTTCATGTTTCTCATACTTAATTGCGTTTGACCAATATTAATTTAACAGCTACGAGCGAGTTTGATAATTTTCAATTCTTAAAAAATTTTTGTAAGTTTTCACTTGTTTTTTCGCCAGTTGCAGTCAAATTCGCTTTTTCTTGTAAATTGCAATCTCTTAACCAAAATTGTCCTGGTCTCACAGTTTTTGTTGAAGCTCGGCTGTACTACCCAGAAGTCCCTGTCACGATGTTCCAGTCAATGGATTTGTATGCAAAATGTTGACTGAAACCACTTCTCTTACCCTTATGGGTTCCGCAACCCGGTATCCACAAAGGCCAGTTCAGTTGTTTTTCTCTCTGTGGGCCAAAATTCTCCCTGGTTTTTTCTCTCTGTGAACCAAAATGACCACTCTCGTTGCAATAACTTTCAAAAGTTTAATTATAATTCAACTCTTGATAGAAATAACTCCTGTTTCGGTGCAGGATATCCAAAAATTTTGTATTTCACAGCGTAACAGAATCAAAAACTCCGTTTAGGTTGACACGACTCATAAGAGAAAATGTACTTAAGATTTACTGCATCAGACAACTAGCAAGGTTGTCGGCCAAACGTAATTGATGCTTTTTTCAAGATCGGAATAGGTCAAAAATGCCATTAAATTGACCTCTAGATTCTTTTTTATATATATTAAAAAAGAGATTTGTTCCCCCCGGGGTTCTAACCCCAACCTCTAAGTTAAGGATCCTATGTCCTAACCATTAGACGATATCCGAGTTGGAACAAGCAGTGCGAAAGCACAAGTAATAATCTCCTTTCAATTACGCTTACACGCAATTGCGTTAGCAATATATTGTCAGTTCCAGGCAGAGGAAACTTGGGCTAACTGACATTTGCCGCCATTGCATATTTTTTTCTGAAAAATTCTCTTAGATCGGTTACCTGACAGCTTACCAATTTTTTTAAAAAAAATAAACAAACTTAATCTGAAAAGTTGCTAATATACAGGTTTTTGAAGTGTTGACTTTATCTTAGGATTGCCAAGACACCATGCAGAAATGTATAAATTTTGAAGAGATTATCCCCAAAATACACAAATCTTCTGATTTTTGAAATTTTGATTGTTGAATTATTCTAAACTATAATTTGAAAAATGCCTAATTTTCGATCACCACAATAGGCGCGTAGAACAATTCTATTTCTCTTACCTCAAATAAAATTTGGTCATCTATAGGTCACTTGAATCCGGCAAATACTCACTCCAACGTTGTTTCATCGCACTTTAATGATCTCTTTTTAGCATTCAAAGGAGCAAATAGCTAAACACAAATTTCGACGGACTAAAACACCAGTGCTATACATAACTTGCGTTCTTCTGAAGTTAAACCTGAAACCCAACTGCTTTTTTATTTACGCCCCCGACCGCAACTGGAAAAAATGGCTTCTTTGTGATCTCCACAATGATCCCAATTAGGCTTAAAAACGTAAAAACCACCGACATATTATTCAAAAGAGAGACAGGAAAACCAGACAATAATGGACAAAAATGCTCAAAGTAATGATAGTAAAAATTAGTCCAAGATCCCAATTTCTATCGATTGGCAAAAGTTCGCTGTTTTCATAAAATGAGTTAGTTAATTTTGTTCAGTCATGCTTTGATTTAAATCTTCCCGAAAGAAAAAATAATTGAACTACTCTCTGTTTTTAAAGGGTGTGTTCTTTTAATGAATCATGATGCTCAAATCATTGACTTGATGAACAGCCGAGAAGTTAGGCAATCGGATTTGAGATTTGGGTGTTCAAAAATCCTCTTTTATGGAATTAGGAGGAAAATTAACAGTTAAGGTAATAGAATATGGAGATCAAATCGTTGGAAATCAATCACTAGGAAGTTAACAAAATCCAGAGTATTTTATTTTAATAGGACCCGTGCAATTTTTTACAAGCAATTAAAACTATGTGGAACTAATTTGAACCAATGCCTAAAGTTAACCAAACCACAACTAATGCGGTAAAAAATATTTTGTTTGTAGGATATTAATGATATCAATTGATCCATAAGAAAAATTTAAGTAGATCTAGCGGTATTTGCAGAAAATGTTTCCAATTATTGCTATAAACATTGTTATTGGACATCACCGTAGCAGAAAAAGTTTTAATAATAGGTCAAAAAACAAATAACGCGTCAAAAAAGCCCTCAAGTTCAAATGCAAAACTTTTCAAAATCAAAACAACAACTGCCTTTCAATTTCTTGCAATAAGTAGATCTAGACCTACACGTAATTTGTGTAAAAGCACTTTTGAGTCTTTGCGCAGAAATTTGATCAGAAAATTTGAAAACAAAATTTAAAAGGAAGTCAAAGCAGAACTCTTGTTAAATTAAGTTGGAAATAATTGAAACACTTCTTGAGCTAAAACCAATTTGATATTAGTCTTTCTGTACAACTTTGACGCTCGCTACTTTGCGTTGGCTTCTACATACTATACAAGGAGGCTCGGTAATGTGCGATCGCAGATAAGTTTCCGACCCCGCTCATCCACAATTTTGGCATAATTGTCTACCAAATGAAGAACAGATAGATAAACACAAAAATTCAAGTGTTTTTTAAAAAAATTTGATGTATGAACAAAAAAAGTAGCCTAATCAGCAAATAACTCAGTGAAGTAATTTATGATGCATTAGATTTGCGTGGTATGCCGATATTAAAAAAGCGAGTCAAGACGAACAGCAAAATCAAACAACAACAACAACAAAAAATAATTACATCAAAAACTTTATGTCTATTTTAAAAAACAAAACCCAATAACAAAGGCAAAATAGTGTCAGTTAAAACTGAAGCTAAACCAAATATTTTGGAGTTCACCAGAAAATATATGGGACCAGTCCATAATAAGGCTTAATAACATTTAGACAATAAAGAACAAAAACAGAAAAGTTGAAAAATTTGCGTATTTTTTTTAGAAACATTTAATTTTCAAAGTAATAAAGCCCATTACAAATCAACTAAGAAATCCCTTAGGTTTACAATTGCCAATGCTTCTAGGGAAAGGAATTAAGAACTGTCGGTATTCTATTTTTTTATGCGGTTACGAGAAGAACAACATATAGACATAAGAAAATCGATTAAAACATGCCAAAATACGCTTTCGAAGCCTTAAGGCAAAACCTCGGCCCTCAAAATATGTTCGATTGCACATTTTTCAAATACCAATAATGTATTATGCGGCCTCTCATTAATGAAAGTAGGTAACAAGTAGACAAAAAAGAAAAAGAAATGCAAAATTAGGTAATACTTGTCTTTTTTCGAAAAAAATTAATTCCAAATACATGCAAGCCATTAATTACTTACGTCTACAAAAAAAACTTCAAAAATAACAAAATCAAAATTTATTATACTTTTTTTAAAATCCCGTGTCGAAGCCAGTAAAATCACAACGAACTCTTCAAAACCATTAGATTTTGTGACAACAATCCCTTTTGACACCGTCGCTTGACAACAATAATGTCATACTTGGCCTGTAATTAACGAGACTAGGTAACAAACAGAAAACAAAGGAGCAAAAATGCGAAATATTTGTTTGGAAAACAACCGGTTGTCAAAGTCATGAAAGTCATCAGTTATCTACTGATATCAAAAAATCGGCTCATTTATTATTGCATCAAAAGCCAATGAAACCGGGTCATTGTACAGGAAACTTAAAACGACTAAAAAGACAAAGTGAAAATGACAGTTGGAGACAAAATTAAAAATTCAATTAAATTCTTCGAGAAAGCAGTGTCGAAGCCTTGGAAAACATAATCTCTATCTTTAAGAATTTTAATATTATCAACTGTGTCTCATATTGAACGCCAATAAAGTGATAAATGAACCATCAATACCGTGATAATGTGACAAAACTAGAAAACATGAAAAATGGGCAAATATCTAAAAAATAAAAAGCTGAAATCTAGTAATATTTAAGCCAGAAAACCATAAGTTAGGGCGTAAAATGGCAAAAAAGATTGAATTTGAGTTCAGTAGAAAGAAGAAGCATTCTTTCATTGCTAACACTAAGCACAAAAAATTCATATCCGTTTTAATAAACAAAAAAAAACATAAAACCAAAGTCAAAAGAGCGTCAGTTAAAACTGAAACTAAACAAAATAACTTGCAAATCACCAGAAAAAAATATGGGACCAGTCTATAATAAGGCTTGGTAACATTTAGACCATAGAGAACAAAACCAGAAAATGTGAAAACTTTGCTTATTTTTTTTAAAAACAGTTATTTTTCAAAGTAATAAAGTCCATTAGAAGTTAACTAAAAAATCCCATAGGTTTACAATTGCCAATTTTTCTAGGGAAAGGAAATAAGAGCGGTCGGTATTCCATTTTCTATGCGGTTACAAAAGGAACAACATATATACAACAAAAAAATTGATTAAAACTTGCCAGAATACTCTTTCGAAAACTTAAAGCCATACCTTGGCCCTCAAAATATGTTCGATTGCAGCTTTTTCAAATACAGATAATGTATTATGCGGCCTATCATTAAAGAAAGTAGGTAACAAGTAGACAAAAAACAAAAAGGAATGCAAAATTAGGTAATACTTAACTTTTTTCGAAAACAAATTATTTCCAAATACATGCAAGCCATTAATTACAAAATGAAATCACTAAACATGTTCGTTTAATTTTCTAAAAGAGGCCTTTGAGACCTGCAATTATCCAGAATATATCTTACGTCTACGAAAAGAACGTCAAAAATGAAAAAATCAAAAATTAATTTACTTTTCATAAACAAACCGTGTCGAAGCCAGTAAAATCACAACGAACTCATTAAAACCATTAGATTTTGTGACAACAATCCATTTTGACACCGTCGCTTGACAACAATAATGTCATATCTGGCCTGTAATTAACGAGACTAGGTAACAAACAGAAAACAAAGGAGCAAAAATGCGAAGTATTTGTTTGGAAAACAACTGTTGTCAAAGTAATGAAGTCATCAGTTATCTACTGATATCAGAATATCGGCTCAATTATTATTCCATGAAAAGCCAATGAAACCGGGTCAGTGTACAGGAAACTTCAAACGACTAAAAAGACAAAGTGAAAATGACAGTTGGAGACAAAATTGAAAAATTCAATTAAATTCTTCGAGAAAGTAGTGTCGAAACCATGAAAAACATAATCTCTCTCTTTAAGAATTTTAATATTATCAACTGCGTTTCTTATTGAACGCCAATAATGTGATAAATGAACCGTCATTACAGTGATAGTGTGACAAAACTAGAAAACGTCAAAAATTTGCAAAAAACTAAAAATTGAAAAGCTGAAATCTAGTAATATCGAAACCAGAAAACCATTAATTAGGGCGTAAAACGGCAAAAGGACTGAATACAAATTCAGTAGAAAGAAGAAGCATTCTTTCATGGCTAACACTCAGCACAAAAAATTTATACCCGTTTTACTAAACAAAAAAAAACATAAAACCAAAGTCAAAAGAGCGTCAGTTAAAACTGAAACTAAACAAATTAACTTGCAAATCACCAGAAAAAAAAATTGGGACCAGTCCATAACAAGGCTTGGTAACAATTAGGCAATAAAGAACAAAAACAGAAAAGTTGAAAAATTCGCTTATTTTGTTAAAAAACAGTTAAATTTCAAATTAATAAAGTCCATTAGAAATCAACTAAAAAATCCCATAGATATACAAGTGCCAATGCTTCTAGGGTAAGGAATTAAGAACGGTCGGTATTCCATTCCATTTTTTATGCGGTTACAAAAAGAACAACATATAGACATGAAAAAAATCGATTA
The DNA here is from genome assembly GCF_964194025.1 of Convolutriloba macropyga. Lineage (NCBI taxonomy): Eukaryota > Metazoa > Xenacoelomorpha > Acoela > Convolutidae > Convolutriloba > Convolutriloba macropyga. The sequence goes on from NC_134469.1 coordinate 53,845,657, forward strand.
AAACATGCCAAAATACGCTTTTGAAGCCTTAAAGCAAAACCTCGGCCCTCAAAATATGTTCGATTGCACATTTTTCAAATACCGATAATGTATTATGCGGCCTCTCATTAATGAAAGTAGGTAACTATTAGACAAAAAAGAGAAGGAAATGCAAAATTAGGTAATGCTTTTCTTTTTCCGAAAAAAATTAATTCCAAATACATGCAAGCCCTTAATTACAAAATGAAATAACTAAATAGGTTTGTTTATTTTTATAAAGGAAGCCTTTGAGACCTGCATTCATCCAGAATACGTCTTACGTCTACAAAAAAACTTCAAAAATGACAAAATCAAAATTTATTTTACTTTTTAAAAATCCTGTGTCGAAGCCAGTAAAATTACAACGAACGCTTTAAAACCATTAGATTTTGTGACAACAATCCATTTTGACCCCGTCGCTTGAAACAATAATGTCATACTTGGCCTGTAATTAACGAGACTAGGTAACAAACAGAAAATGAAGGAGCAAAAATGCGAAGTTTTTTTTGGAAAACAATTGTTGTCAAAGTCATGAAAGTCATCAGTTATCTACTGATATCAGAATATCGGCTCATTTATTATTCCATGAAAAGCCAATGAAACCGGGTCATTGTACAGGAAACTTCAAACGACTAAAACGACAAAGTGAAAATGACAGTTGGAGACAAAATTAAAAAATTCAATTAAATTTTTCGAGAAAGTAGTGTCGAAACCATGAAAAACATAATCTCTCTCTTTAAGAATTTTAATATTATCAACTGTTTTTCTTATTGAACGCCAATAATGTGATAAATGAACCGTCATTACAGTGATAATGAGACAAAACTAGAAAACGTGAAAAATGTGCAAATACCTAAAAATTAGAAAGCTGAAATCTAGTAATATCGAAACCAGAAAACCATAAATTAGGGCGTAAAACGGCAAAAGGATTGAATTCGAATTCAGTAGAAAGAAGAAGCATTCTTTCATCGCTAACATTAAGCACAAAAAATTTATATCCGTTATATTAAACAAAAAAAACATAAAACCAAAGAGCGTCATTTAAAACTGAAACTAAACAAATTAACTTGCAAATCACCAGAAAAAAAAATTTGGGACCAGTCCATAATAAGGCTTGGTAACATTTAGACAATAAAGAACAAAAACAGAAAAGTTGAAAAATTCGCTTATTTTATTAAAAAACAGTTAATTTTCAAATTAATAAAGTCCATTAGAAATCAACTAAAAAATCCCATAGTTTTACAAGTGCCAATGCTTCTAGGGAAAGGAATTAAGAACTGTCGGTATTTCATTCCATTTTTTTATGCGGTTACAAAAAAAACAACATATAGACATGAAAAAAATCGATTAAAACATGCCAAAATACGCTTTCGAAGCCTTAAAGCAAAACCTCGGCCCTCAAAATATGTTCGATTGCACATTTTTCAAAGACCGATAATGTATTATGCGGCCTCTCATTAATGAAAGTAGGTAACAAGTAGACAAAAAAGAGAAGGAAATGCAAAATTAGGTAATACTTATCTTTTTTCGAAAAAAATTAATTCCAAATACATGCAAGCCGTTAATTACAAAATGAAATAACTAAATAGGTTTGTTTATTTTTCTAAAGAAAGCCTTTGAGACCTGCATTCATCCAGAATACGTCTTACGTCTACAAAAAAACTTCAAAAATGACAAAATCAAAATTTGTTTTACTTTTTTTAAAATCCCGTGTCGAAGCCAGTAAAATTACAACGAACTCTTTAAAACCATTAGATTTTGTGACAACAATCCCTTTTGACACCGTCGCTTGACAACTATAATATCATACTTGGCCTGTAATTAACGAGACTAGGTAAAAAACAGAAAACAAAGGAGCAGAACTGCGAAGTTTTTTTTTGGAAAACAACTGTTGTCAAAGCCAATGAAACCGGGTCGTTGTACAGGAAATTTCAAACGACTAAAAAGACAAAGTGAAAGGACAGTTGGAGACAAAATTAAAAAACTCAATTAAATTTTTCGAGAAATTTGTGTCGAAGCCTTTGAAAGCATAATCTCTATCATTAAGAATTTTAATATTAACAACTGTGTTTCATATTGAACGCCAATAATGTGATAAACGAACCGTCAATACCGTGATAATGTGACAAAACCAGAAAACATGAAAAATGGGCAAATATCGAAAAATTAAAAAGCTGAAATCTAGTAATATCGAAACCAGAAAACCATAAGTTAGTGCGTAAAACGCAAAAAAAGATTGAATTTTATTCAGTAGAAAGAAGAAGCATTCTTTCATTGCTAACACTAAGCACAAAGAATTTATATCCGTTTTAATAATTAAAAAAATCATAAAACCAAAGTCAAAAGAGCGTCAGTTAAAACTGAAACTAAACAAACTAACTTGCAAATCACCAGAAAAAAAATATGGGACCAGTCCATAATAAGGCTTGGTAACATTTAGACAATAAAGAACAAAAACAGAAAAGTTGAAAAATTCGCTTATTCTGTTAAAAAACAGTTAATTTTCAAATTAATAAAGTCCATTAGAAATCAACTAAAAAATCCCATAGTTTTACAAGTGCCAATGCTTCTAGGGAAAGGAATTAAGGACTGTCGGTATTTCATTCCATTTTTTTATGCGGTTACAAAAAGAACAACATATAGACATGAAAAAAAATCGATTAAAACATGCCAAAATACGTTTTCGAAGCCTTAATGCAAAACCTCGGCCCTCAAAATATGTTCGATTGCACATTTTTCAAAGACCGATAATGTATTATGCGGCCTCTCATTAATGAAAGTAGGTAACAAGTAGACAAAAAAGAGAAGGAAATGCAAAATTAGTTAATACTTGTCTTTTTTCGAAAAAAAATTAATTCCAAATACATGCAAGCCGTTAATTACAAAATGAAATAGCTAAATAGGTTTGTTTATTTTTCTAAAGAAAGCCTTTGAGACCTGCATTCATCCAGAATACGTCTTACGTCGACAATAAAACTTCAAAAATGACAAAATCAAAATTTATTTTACTTTTTTTAAAATCCCGTGTCGAAGCCAGTAAAATTACAACGAACTCTTTAAAACCATTAGATTTTGTGACAACAATCCCTTTTGACACCGTCGCTTGACAACAATAATGTCATACTTGGCCTGTAATTAACGAGACTAGGTAACAAACAGAAAACAAAGGAGCAGAACTGCAAAGTTTTTTTGGAAAGCAACTGTTGTCAAAGCCAATGAAACCGGGTCATTGTACAGGAAATTTCAAACGACTAAAAAGACGAAGTGAAAAAAACAGTAGGAGACAAAATTAAAAAACTCAATTAAATTTTTCGAGAAATTTGTGTCGAAGCCTTGGAAAGCATAATCTCTATCATTAAAAATTTAAATATTAACAACTGTGTTTCATATTGAACGCCAATAATGTGATAAACGAACCGTCAATACCGTGATAATGTGACAAAACCAAAAAACATGAAAAATGGGCAAATATCTAAAATATAAAAAGCTGAAATCTAGTAATATTGAAGCCAGAAAACCATAAGTTAGGGCGTAAATTGGCAAAAACATTGAATTTGAGTTCAGTAGAAAGAAGAAGCATTCTTTCATTGCAAACATTAAGCACAAAAAATTTATATCCGTTTTAGTAAACAAAAAAATCATAAAACCAAAGTCAAAAGAGCGTCAGTTAAAACTGAAACTAAACAAAATAACTTGTAAATCACCAGAAAAAATATGGGACCAGTCCATAATCAGGCTTGGTAACATTTAGACAATAAAGAACAAAAACAGAAAAGTTGAAAAATTTGCTTATTTTTTTATAGAACAGTTAATTTTCAAAGTAATAAAGTCCATTAGAAATCAACTAAAAAATCCCATAGGTTTTCAATTGCCAAGGCTTCTAGGGAAAGGAAAAAACAACGGTCGGTATTCAATTTTTTATGCGGTTATAAAAGGAACAGCATATAGACAACAAACAAAAAATCGATTAAAACTAGCCAGAATACTCTTTCGAAAACTTAAAGCCGTACCCTGGCCCTCAAAATATGTTCGATTGCAGCTTTTTCAATTACCGATAATGTATTATGCGGCCTCTCATTAAAGAAAGTAGGTAACAATTAGACAAAAAAGTGAAGGAACTGCAAAATTAGGTAATACTTGTGTTTTTTCGAAAAAAAATTAATTCCAAATACATGCAAGCCATTAATTACAAAATGAAATAACTAAATAGGTTTGTTTATTGTTCTAAAGAAAGCCTTTGAGACCTGCATTCATCCAGAATACGTCTTACGTCTACAAAAAAACTTCAAAAATGACAAAATCAAAGTTTATTTTACTTTTTTTTAAAATCCCGTGTCGAAGCCAGTAAAATTACAACGAACTCTTTAAAACCATTAGATTTTGTGACAACAATCCCTTTTGACACCGTCACTTGACAACAATAATGTCGTATTTGACCTGTAATTAACGAGACTAGGTAACAAACAGAAAATAATGGAGCAAAAATGCGAAGTTTTTTTAATTTTGGAAAACAACTGTTTTCAAAGTCCTGAAAGTTATCAGCTATCTACTAATATCAGAATAACGGCTCATTTATTATTCAGTCGGCTCCTTAGAAAACCATAAGTTAGTGCGTAAAACGGCAAAAAAAGATTGAATTTGAATTCAGTAGAAAGAAGAAGCATTCTTTCATTGCTAACACTAAGCACAAAAAATTTATATCCGTTTTAATAAACCAAAAAAATTCATAAAACCAAAGTCAAAAGAGCGTCAGTTAAAACTGAAAATAAACAAAATAACTTGTAAATCACCAGAAAAAATATGGGACCAGTCCATAATTAGGCTTGGTAACATTTAGACAATAAAGAACAAATACAGAAAAGTTGAAAAATTTGCTTATTTTTTTTATAGAACAGTTAATTTTCAAAGTAATAAAGTCCATTAGAAATCAACTAAAAAATCCCATAGGTTTACAATTGCCAACGCTTTTAGGGAAAGGAAATAACAACGGTCGGTATTCAATTTTTTATGCGGTTACAAAAGGAACAGCATATAGACAACAAACAAAAAATCGATTAAAACTAGCCAGAATACTCTTTCGAAACCTTAAAGCCGTACCCTGGCCCTCAAAATATGTTCGATTGTAGCTTTTTCAATTACCTATAATGTATTATGCGGCCTCTCATTAATGAAAGTAGGTAACAATTAGACAAAAAAGAGAAGGAAATGGAAAATTAGGTAATACTTGTGTTTTTTCGAAAAAAAATTAATTCCAAATACATGCAAGCCATTAATTACAAAATGAAATAACTAAATAGGTTTGTTTATTGTTCTAAAGAAAGCCTTTGAGACCTGCATTCATCCAGAATACGTCCTACGTCTACAAAAAAACTTCAAAAATGACAAAATCAAAATTTATTTTACTTTTTCTAAAATCCCGTGTCGAAGCCAGTAAAATTACAACGAACTCTTTAAAACCATTAGATTTTTTGACAACAATCCCTTTTGACAACGTCACTTGACAACAATAATGTCGTATTTGACCTGTAATTAACGAGACTAGGTAACAAACAGAAAATAATGGAGCAAAAATGCGAAGTTTTTTTAATTTTGGAAAACAACTGTTTTCAAAGTCCTGAAAGTTATCAGCTATCTACTAATATCAGAATAACGGCTCATTTATTATTCAGTCGGCTCCTTAGAAAACCATAAGTTAGTGCGTAAAACGGCAAAAAAAGATTGAATTTGAATTCAGTAGAAAGAAGAAGCATTCTTTCATTGCTAACACTAAGCACAAAAATTTATATCCGTTTTAATAAACCAAAAAAATTCATAAAACCAAAGTCAAAAGAGCGTCAGTTAAAACTGAAAATAAACAAAATAACTTGTAAATCACCAGAAAAAATATGGGAACAGTCCATAATTAGGCTTGGTAACATTTAGACAATAAAGAACAAATACAGAAAAGTTGAAAAATTTGCTTATTTTTTTTATAGAACAGTTAATTTTCAAAGTAATAAAGTCCATTAGAAATCAACTAAAAAATCCCATAGGTTTACAATTGCCAACGCTTTTAGGGAAAGGAAATAACAACGGTCGGTATTCAATTTTTTATGCGGTTACAAAAGGAACAGCATATAGACAACAAACAAAAAATCGATTAAAACTAGCCAGAATACTCTTTCGAAACCTTAAAGCCGTACCCTGGCCCTCAAAATATGTTCGATTGTAGCTTTTTCAATTACCTATAATGTATTATGCGGCCTCTCATTAATGAAAGTAGGTAACAATTAGACAAAAAAGAGAAGGAAATGGAAAATTAGGTAATACTTGTGTTTTTTCGAAAAAAAATTAATTCCAAATACATGCAAGCCATTAATTACAAAATGAAATAACTAAATAGGTTTGTTTATTGTTCTAAAGAAAGCCTTTGAGACCTGCATTCATCCAGAATACGTCCTACGTCTACAAAAAAACTTCAAAAATGACAAAATCAAAATTTATTTTACTTTTTCTAAAATCCCGTGTCGAAGCCAGTAAAATTACAACGAACTCTTTAAAACCATTAGATTTTTTGACAACAATCCCTTTTGACACCGTCACTTGACAACAATAATGTCGTATTTGGCCTGTAATTAACGAGACTAGGTAACAAACAGAAAATAAAGGAGCAAAAATGCGAGGTTTTTTTTTAGCTTTGGAAAACAACTGTTTTCAAAGTCCTGAAAGTCATCAGCTATCTACCAATATCAGAATAACGGCTCATTTATTATTCTATGAAAATCCGATGAAACCGGGTCATGTTACAGGAAACGGCAAACGACTAAAAAGGCAAAGAGAAAACGAAAGTTGGAGACAAAATGAGAAAATTCAATTATAATCTTCGAGAAAGCTGTGTCGAAGCCGTTTAAAACATAATCTATATCTTTAGGAATTTTAATATTGTAAATTGTTTCAATATGAACGCCAATAAAGTAATACATGAACCGTCAATAACGTGATAATGTGACAAAACTAGAAAAGATGAAAAATGCGCAAATACCTAAAAACTAAAGAATTTGAAATCTAGTAATATCGCAGCCCTAAAACCATAAGTTAAGGCGTAAAATGGCACAAAAGATTGAATTTGATTTCAGTAGAAAGAAGATGCATTCTTTCATTGCTAACACTAAACTAAAAGTTGACCAAACTAATAGAAAATTTGAGACGAAAACCGAAAAGCTTTTTTTTAAAAAATCAAAAACTTTTTAAAGTTAAAACAACCATAGACTTTCAAGTAATGAAGCAAATACAATGTTTTTGAGCTAATTAGTGAGGCATTTGGGCTATCACTAGTGAGCTACGATCTGAAACGTTCTGTTATTTAGTTAATATAAAAAAAATTGAATTTTTATATTAAAAAAGGCCGACTGATTACAATCCGAATTAGTTTTGGATTGTAACAGTCGAAGATTGGTCGAAAAATAGCCCTGCTCATGCTGTTCGTCCATTAGGAACAGTTAATTTTTCGAATGTCTTAGATATAAATATTTTTTTAGTTAAAGAATCAAAAAATGCTGTTACGTAGTAAATGAAAGAATATTAACCAATCAGAATTGAGTATTTAGATTTGAATTTAAATGCGCGTAAAACGTTCTAATATACATAGAAAGTTCCGAAAAAGTTCATTTAACCTAATTTTAAGTAAATATAACCTTGATATGTATCGAATAAGCTGGTTTTCGGCTTAATATTTTTAGGTTTTCTAGACAATTGCCGATTGAATACGAACTGATTTGACGTCAATAACATAAGACAAAAAACCAGTAAAAGAGCATCGAAAAAACCTTGCCGTCTAAGCTTTCACTAGTTGCTAAGATCATCGCTAATACTGACACGTTGCTTACATGTTGCTTTGTACATCTTGATGCCTAAACGTAGCCTTATATATGTGGAGATATAACGTATATGAATTGAATCTTCAAAGGTGTGGTTTTACACCTTTAATATGGTGCCACCCCAGTTTATCAATACATTATTGTTTAGCCTAATTGTTATAATAATACTATGAAATAGATCAATATAGTAGTACAACTAACAACCCAAACAGCAACGAACCCCAAAAACTGGGTCAATTCCCATTTATATTAAATAACACGAAATAATTCGACCGCAACACCACCGCGCCCGACAATGTCGGCATAAAACCGTCCTACTGTATCATCGCGGTGGATCAAAATGGAAAGCTAGTTGAAGCTGCAATATGTTCAACTTGAATCAAAGCTAGCCAACCAGTCTCATACAAATACAGAAACCAATTGTTTGCTCCAAGTGGAAGAAACTGGATATCAGTACTCCTTTTGTAAGACACCAGCCCGCGACAAGGTCAGAGATGACGAGAACCTCCAACGAGAATGCCCACTTCTGTCCAATATTCCAGGAAAAACCGCGTGTGAGTATCTACCCCTCAATTTGGCCTTGTCATTAACATCTCCCGCGAATGTTCTAAGTGTTTTGTGAAATCGACCAACAACTGGTTATAACGTTTCCTATTTAAAAAAAACTTTATTGAAAAGTTAGTTTTGTCTTCTCACATTGTGTGTGTCAAATCCTTCAAATTAATTAATCTTTCTGATACAAGGTAATGTAGTAAATATTTGATTGCACCTTCATTTAAAGAGCCATAATATAGTTAACCTCACTGATTTACTGCATTATTTTTCTAGATTAGACGGCAAGAAACCCATCCCCTAATTTGTTATTAAATCTTTAAGGGGTAGTAAAATTAAACCATATCTTGAAAAATATTAGTAAAAGGTCACCATTAACGCCCCGCAAACAAAATTTTGAGACAAAAAACATCGATTTCAAAAAATTTTGGTAGATTTACCAAAAATTCGAAAAAAAATGATGCAGTCGGTTCGTATATCAAAAAATAACCTGTGATATAGAGAAATTTGAGAGAAAACATTATGCCAAATTGTTTAATTTTGAAAATATTTGGTCAATTTTGATGAAATTCAATAAAATTTTATAAAATCAATACCGAATATTGATAAACCGTATTCTCGAAAATAAAGTTTTCCAATTTAATGGATTACCGTTCCGTTTTCAAGAATTTGCAAAAAATTGACCAAAAAAATAGAAAAAATTGGACATAGGCATAAATTTTTGACAATGTTGTCAAAATCAATTTCTCCAACAAGAAGCCCGTACTGAACGCCAAGCCAATATCAGTACTGGGCAAGTCTAATTCCAAGTCTAGATATCAGTACTGATTCAGAGCTATGATCATAACACATTTAAGACTTGTCAGACTTGGCCAAGACTTGGCAAGACTTAATAAACGTCCGATTTTAAGGTTCAGTACGGGATGTTCGTTAATTGAGTGAAACTCATTACACAGAAAAAGTTGTGAAAACTTTCACAACCTCCGGCCTACAGAAAAAATTATCGAATTCCTATAATTTTTTTCGGCGTTTGTGTACGTATCGTTTCGCCCGCGTCCTTTTCGTCCTTTTAATTTTCAATTCTTCGTGTTCCGATTTTTTTCTCAATAACGTCGCTCTCCCAAGTTTTCGCTTTTTCGTTTTCTTCCGCTACTTTTTTATTTTGATGTAGTATGTTGTCATGTGTGATGAAGTATGTTGTTGTTTTTTTGTAGTATGTTGAGTATGCTAGTATGCTGGTTTGTTGTTTAGGTCTTATAGCTTTCTAGGGTGTGACTTAAGTTTATTCTCGAGTTACGGCTGGATTGTCCTTTGACTTTTCAACTTAACTAATTCACTAGCCTTCCTGCTGTAGTATATTGATTTTGCAGCTCTATGTTTGTGTTTACCTGTATGATTGCTTGTTGGTTTGGTCTTGTTGCCTTCTAGGGTGTGACTTAAGTTTATTCTCGAGTTACGGCTGGATTGTTTCTCGACTTTTCCAACTAACTTAGTCTACAAACACACTTTTGTAGTTTATTGAGTTTTGCTGTAGTTTGTTTAATAACGTTAGTATGCTGATTGTTTGTTTCGGTTTGGGTTTTGCAAGGATGTGACTTAAGTTTATTCTGGAGTTACGGCTAGTAATTTTCACGACCTTTTCATCCTTTTAGTGTACTACTTAATTGTCGTAAATTAGTTTGCCATTAAATTTATCGTTATAGCCCCATAATGAACTATATTAGATTGTATTGCAGTAGCTTCTCTCCTTCTTCCTAGGGTGTGACTTAAATTTGTTCTGGAGTTACGGCTAGGTTGGTCGGTTGAGTTTTTGCTGTGGTATGCTAACATAGTTTTTTCCAACCTCATTTCCCGCCCGTTCTTTCCCACCATCCCGTTTCGTTGCGTTGCGCGTTTTTCACCCGCTTTCCCGCACGTCCCGTTTCCGTTCCGTCGCGCACTGCTCGCTCGACTTCTCGTCTGTTCCGTTCCCGTTGCGTCGCGCGTTGCTCGTCCGACTTCCCGTCCGTCACGTTTCCGTTTCGTCGCGCGTTCCTCGCTCGACTCCCCGTGTGCTTTGTCTCCCTCTGCGTTGAGCGCATAGCGTTCAGCGCTCCACTTCTGTTTTTGTCGGGCACTGGGTGCTCGACGACATTTTCTGGTCTTTGGGCGGTTTGTTTTACAGACTGTCTACAGTGTGCTGTGTTTGGTGTCTTTTCCGTTGGGTTTAATTTGCGTGGGTTTGATTTGTTTGGAGTGTTCTTATAAAAGATAATCGTGTGCAGTGGTAGTTTTGCTGGTATTTGGAAATAATAACATCGTGATGTCTAATAGTCTTGATCAAAAAGTCAAAAAGTTGTACGCTGCCAGGTCAAAGCGTGAAGCTGAATTGCATGCTATACATGAAGACATCCTTTATTGTATAAATAGTCAAAGTAGGCGAGTGAAAGTTGAACGCCTAGTAACAAAGTGCAACGAAGTATTTATGACTGTTGTAGACAAAAATGAGGACCTGATTGCATTTGCTAGAAAAACGGAGGATCCAAGTGCACTTGTTCCCTCATTAGAGTCTTACTTGGAGGCAATGACAACTAAGAACGACAAGATACTCGCTTCAGCAAGAAACTACATCAGTTTTGCTGATGATAAAGTGAGTGAGTTCCAGGAACCAAGGGCTTCCATTCGTTCTAGACTTCCCTCACTGATGACTTCATCAAAAACATCTAGTCAGCGTAAACATGATTATGTAATCGCTGAAATGAAGCGCGAAGAAAATGAAAAACAGAATGAGGCAGCCATTCGCCTTGCTAAACAGAAAAAACAAATGGAAATAGATGAACTGGAGGAAAACAACAGGAAACGGTTGGCATAGGCAACTCTGCAAGAATTTGAATTGCTGGACGCCGTTTCTAAAGGTAGCCAATCTGAATCAACTGCAAGTGCTAGAAGCTCAATGAGAAGTGAAAAGGCTGTCCAGTACTGGACCAACACCTCACTTGCTTTAAGTTTTAACAATGAGAAAACTAGTGAACGAACCAGATGTTATGATTGACCCTCCAGAATGTCCTAGCCATAACAACGGCGAAACAGTGGAAGATCAGAACACTGAAATTTCAAGGCACTCTATTCCAAAAAATTGTCGAGGCAATTACATTTTAAGCAATGAGACCTTACAGCAACTCGATCCTTATTATACTCCCCCTGAAAACTTTTTGGCTGCTGCTAACACACAGGCGTTGTACCAGGCGCACCTAAGGGCGCAAATGGATCAAACAGGCCAGCAAGGCGTGGCGCTTCCAACCATAACTAACCAAGGAACCGCGGATAGTCAGCCACCTTCTGTACACGCCCCAGGGGCTTCTTCACCGCCCATTCAACAGCTCATTCCACCACAGCCGTTCGCACCACAAAGAAACCCAAATCATACATCCAAAGTATTTTCTAACGCACAACTTCAAATTTCACAATCCAATGGACCTGAAACATCAAGTCTGCCCAAGAATAATTCGGCCCCGCGAAATTGCTCCCGACAACAAATTAATTCTGTCCCCCGAGCACCAAACGCCACTCTTCCTCCTTTTTCGACAGCAAATTATCCAGCCCCCGCAATAAACGTTCCCTTGCACCCAAGCGCCCCACCAAGTCCAGACACACAACAGCACATCACCGAACCCGCTCATCATAATTCCCTTCCCATCCCGAACCCAGTATTTGCACCTAACCTCACTGCTCCCATTCCACACGCCCCTTTGATCAATCAGCCACCCGCTCACAACAACTTTCAAAATAATACTAGCCAAGTACACAAAGTCGTACGTTCCGTTGCTCCTCGTTTCCCAAATATGCCCAATATCCCTCTTGGCCAAAACTTTGTGCCAAATATGAGCCAATGGCGTTTTCCACAGCACAGACCATCATTAGTCAACCAAGACGCTACCACCGTAAATAATGTTGCTCCAAATGTACAGGCACACATCGCACCACCAGTTACTAATTTTCCACAACAAATATATTCGATTTCAACCCTTTTGATTGATATGCAATCACCATCCGGCACACATCAGGAAAACACGATTGCAACTACAAGTAATATTGTATCTGGTCTGGCCACTCCGGTTTTTCGGCCAACATACCCTTATGTTGGGCCCACTCCGTTGAGTTGGAGTGGTCCGCTGGTGTCTGCACCTGCCCCTCCGATACCGGACAATGCGTCATTGATTAGGGAATTACCTGATGCAATAACCAGCAAGAAAAATAACCCCTTGCCAGAATGGAAACTTGCTCAGTATAATGGCGATCCATTGCAATGGCACGAGTGGTATGGTCAATTCAAAAGCGCGATTGACTCGCAGTCGCTCACTGATGACGTTAAATTGACGTACCTTAAAACACTCGTCACCGGTAAAGCAAAGATTGCAATCGCCGAATTTGCTTACTGTGGTTTAATGTACAAGGATGCACTGAGGACTTTAGAACGTAAATTTGGCCAGCCACAGGCAGTCGTAAGTGCACACTTGGATAAACTAAGCAATTTTCCGCCTCTTAAAATGCACAATAGTGATAACATCATCAACTATTCTGCAGCCATATCCAGCCTAGTTGGGGTTTTCAAGTCACTATCACATGATGCGGACTTGAAGAGCGCTTCCCTACTTAACCAAGCGGTACAGAAGTTACCACCAAACATAAAAGAGTCATGGTCACTCTTTACGGTTAAAAAGCACTGGGTTAAGCCTGCCCTCCTTGACTTTAACGATTGGCATAAAGAGAAGGCAGAGGCCCATGATCTTATGAAACAAAGCGCAACCAAGGCAAAACCTGAAGATAACAGCACTTCAGTAACCAAGACCAAAACAGCCTCAAAAGTGTTTGCATCAAACTCACAACAAAGGGAAACAAAGAAGCAATTGCCACCTTCTTCAACAAACACTTACTCTCGGTGCAATGTATGCAAAGGTAACCACCGGTTATGGGAGTGTCGAGTTTTCAAGGAAAAGACTCCAACCCAGAGAGCTAAGTTGGTGGCGGATAACAAACTTTGCTTTTCGTGCTTAAGGGACAAGCACACGTTCCGCCAGTGCCCTCAGCCAAGAAAGTGCCAAGCAGAGGGGTGTAATAGTTCGCATAACTCACTATTGCATGGAGCAGATAGGGTTTTCCCAACAAAACAGTCAACAAATCCCAATAATATCCAGTCTTCTGGCAACACAGGTCAAAGTAAAGCAACTACTAGTCAACAGCCGTCTAATAAGACCACAACAATGTCATCTGTTACTGATGTAAAGGGGCTCCTTCAGGTTACGGAATTGCAGTTGGTCAATTCGTCCGGTTTAGATACCAAGGCTTTAGTATTGTGTGATACCGCCTGCAGTAACTCTTGGGTGGCCGGTAGTCTCGCAGATAGACAAGGTTTGCACGGTAAAGCACTAAAGCTAACTGTCAAGGGTATTAATACCGAAGAAGTAGTTGACACTAGGATTGTCGAAGTTACTGTGAAACCAAAAGAACATCAAGATTTCGAACCATTTACCATCAACTCTTTCGTTGAAGAGAGTCTGAACGTCGGCTCTGATATAATTAATGTACAGGCCCTGCAAAAGACTTACCCACACTTGGCGGTCCTTGATCCCGTGACATATTCCTATAGAGACATTGAGATGATACTCGGACAAGATGTCTATCACGCCATCCGCCCGTTAGAGTACTTCTCTGCCGATGAGAAGCGTTCACCCGTTGCCGTTCGCTTACCCATAGGTTGGGTCTTAAGCGGTCCGTTACCATCAAGTTTGTGTTTAACCTCAACGTGCTTTAAAGTGAATATCGAACAGGACAATGAGTTAGCAAGTCAAGTAAAGTCTTGGTACGACATTGAATCATTCGGGGCAAACAAGCAGGTCGACTCCAGATCTGCAGCAGACGCAAGGGCTCACGAAATCCTTGAGAATACCACCGTACACAAGGGCCTGAGATACGATGTCGGAATGCTGTGGGCAGCAGACAACATCCAGCTACCAAATAATTACTTCTCCTCCCTTGTGCAACTAAAATCGCTGGAAAAACGCTTGGCCAAGGATGAAGACCTCAGAGAGAAGTATACTAGTACCATCAAGGATCACCTAAATAAGGGGTATGTAATTGAGGTTCCAGACGCTCACAAAGTTGAGAGCCGGTCCGATAAAGAGTGGTACCTACCACACCATCCGGTTTTAAACCCGAACAAACCAGGTAAGGTGTGTAGGCTTCTCAATGGAGCAGCGAAATTTCATGGCGCCTCACTGAATAAATCTTTGCTCACTGGCCCTGATCTGCTCCAAAATCTTATTTACGTACTTCTTCGCTTCCGACAACATCCATATGCCGTCTCCGCCGAAATCGAGGGATTTTTTCTACAGGTTGGCGTGTTACCATCAGATCAACCATCACTTCGCTTTCTGTGGCGGGAGGACCCCACAACTAACGTTGTAGTGTATCAATATACGCGCCGTATATTCGGAGCTAAAGACTCGCCAACATTCGCCAACTATGCATTACAACGCACTGCGAGAGACAATGCCAAGTTTTACCCCGAAGCTGCCAAAGCCGTCCTTGAAAACTTCTACATGGACGATTATCTTGACTCAGTGGTGTCTCCAGAGAAAGCCATCAATAGATCGAAGGAATTGGTACATCTTATCCATCTCGGTGGGTTCAAGCTTACAAAGTTCGTAAGCAATGTACCAAATCTGGCTGACCGAATTAATGGTTCCTCTCAATCTACTGAGCCCAAGGTTATTGTTTCATGTCAAGAGGATTCATCGCATGTGCTAGGGTTAAAGTGGGATCATACTAATGACACTTTAGTTGTGATTAGGTGTACAAGCTGCGCTATCACCAAGTCCCTCACGCAACGCATGGTCCTAAGTCTTGTCTCGAAAGTTTTTGACCCCATTGGTCTTGTCGCACCTTTTACGGTCGGTGCGCGACTGCTCTTAAAAGACATCTGGCGTGTCACAGAACAACAATGGGATGACGAGCTCCCGCAGGACATTGTTCAAAGATTTTTGGTTTGGTGTGCGGACTGCCAAAGCTTGAAAACATCAAAATTCCCCGAAGTTATTTCAGTGGACCCTTTGATAATATAGAGTTGCATATGTTCGGTGACAGTTCGCAGGATATTTTCAGTGCGGTCGCATTCTTGCGAGCCCGTGTAAAAACACCTACGGGCGAAGAAAAAACAGAGCTTGCGTTTGTTTTAGGGAAAGCGCGCGTGGCGCCAATGAAAGTAATGACTGTCCCAAAACTCGAGTTACAAGCAGCTCTACTTGCCGCTCGACTGAAAAGGGAAATTACACAAGCACTTACTGTAACTGTTAACCAAGTATTCATGTGGACAGACAGCACGACCGTTCTCCAATGGATTAACTCTAATGAAAAGCAACCAATCTTTGTTGCAAACCGTGTTTGCGAAATTTTGGAGTATACCACCGTTGACCAATGGAACCACGTCGCAACTAAGGATAATCCAGCTGATGCTGGCACGCGTGGAATGTCCGCTGAGGTTTTGCATTTAAGCAGTTGGGTCAATGGTCCACATTTCTTAAATAACTCAAGCTTCCCTTTCGTGCCGAACAAAGACGTCATTAATAACATCAAACTTGGCGTCAACCAAGCAGTCATTATAGGAGACACTGTTTCTCTCGCTACATCTCTTAAAAAACAGACAGCTCCCGTTCCGTCGTTGTTCCCATTTGATAAGTTTAGTTCTTATCAAAAGTACTTGCGCATTGCCGCATACGTTCTCCGGCTTTTGCCGAAACATGCCGGCTACCGTAACCCCGATGCTAGCATTACTGACCCTACTGAGCTTGACGAAGCCGAGCGTCAACTACAGCACTTGGTGCAAGGAGAGTCTTTTGAAAAGAAAAGATCTTCTTGACAATAAATTCGTTAAAAGGAGTAGCCGAATTGCTCCACATTCACCGTTTATTAGTCCAAATGGGCTAATCCGTTCCTCAGGCCGCATCAAGCGGTTAATTGAAGTTGGGTTTAACGTAAAGTACCCAATCATCTTAGATGCACGTCATCCGTTTGTAAAACTGTTCCTTGAACACACGCACGTAAAGCATTACCATCGGGGGGTTGAATACCTAAGATCAATTGTGCAGGAACACTACACAGTGCTGAAACTAAGATCATCCTTGCGTTCCATCAAAGCACACTGCCTGAGATGCCGAGAATTCCAAGCTGTAACTATGCAACCAATCATGTCTGACTTACCTTAGGAGAGACTTGCTTACCAGTCTCCTCCCTTCACGAACACTGGCGTTGACTACTTTGGGCCATTCTGTGTTACTGTCCGCCGTACTACTGAGAAAAGGTGGGGCTTCCTCTTCACCTGGCTCACTACTCGCGCTGTCCATGTCGAGGTAGTTACATCCATGGACACCAGTTCCTGTGTTATGGGAGTTGAGCGGTTTGTGTCACGTAGAGGTACACCTGCAATGATTTGGTCGGACTGACACTATGGCTGTTCACACTGGTTGGAATGGCACTAACTTTATTGGAGCGGAGAAAGAACTCCGAGAAAGTATTGAAAAGTGGAACATTGTCAACATTGCAAGTGAGCTCGCTCACAAAGATATTAAGTGGAGGTTCAATCCACCCAGCGCACCACATCAAGGTGGTATCTGGGAGAGGTTGGTACGCAGCTTCAAACGCGTGTTGTATAATATTCTTGGCACGTGTAGCCTCACGGATGAGGTACTGCATACTACCTTTTGTCTCGTGGAGAATGCTCTCAATTCGCGTCCTTTAACACCCGTGAGCGCCGATCCGTGCGATTTGAACGCTTTAACGCCCAATCACTTTCTCTTAGGAGAACACTCTACCGGTATTCCGTCTGTTGTCGGCAACAATGAGTTCGACCATCGTAAACGTTACGCCCGTGCGCAGTCGTACGCTAATGCGATCTGGTCCCGTTGGATCAGAGAGTACGTACCGACGCTGAACCGACGCTCTAAGTGGCAGGCGCCTGCCGAGCAACACCTTAAGACCGGTGACTTGGTTTGGATAGTTGAGGAAACCAACCCTAGGGGTTACTGCCCAACCGCTCGGATTGTGGAACTCCGTTACGGCTCCGATAGCGTCGCGCGCTCCGCCGTTTTACGTACGTCGACCGGTTCACTCGTCCTTCCACTTGTAAAACTTGTACCAGTTTTCCCAACATCTTCTTCCGGGCAGGAGGATGTTACGTAGTAAATGAAAGAATATTAACCAATCAGAATTGAGTATTTAGATTTGAATTTAAATGCGCGTAAAACGTTCTAATATACATAGAAAGTTCCGAAAAAGTTCGTTTAACCTAATTTTAAGTAAATATAACCATGATATGTATCGATTAAGCTGGTTTTCGGCTTAATATTTTTAGGTTTTCTAGACAATTGCCGATTGAATACGAACTGATTTGACGTCAATAACATCAGACAAAAAACCAGTAAAAGAGCATCAAAAAACCTTACCGTCTAAGCTTTCACTAGTTGCTAAGATCATCGCTAATACTGACACGTTGCTTACATGTTGCTTTGTACATCTTGATGCCTAAACGTAGCCTTATATATGTGGAGATATAACGTAAATGAATTGAATCTTCGAAAGTGTGGTTTTACACCTTTAATAAATGCTGTGTTTTTGATAATCAGCGAGTAAAGTTAGCAAAAAAACAACAACGTTTTAATTACAGAGCATTCTCCAGGAAAGTTGAAGTAGAAAAAGCCCCATTTTGAGTCCACGAAGATTGTGTTTGTGTTGTTTGCGTGTGCACTACATTTAATCAAAATGGTCTAAAGAAAATTATTTCGTGCTGTTTTTGATGAAAAAGTCTAAAATTTAAATTAACTAGCCAGAATTTTTGACAAAAATTAAATAAAAAAAACCCACAGTTTTTTCTTTGTCTTTAAAAACAAAATTAACAACACTTTCTTAAAAAATTTTAACAATTTCAAAACCTTTGAGCTAAATTGGCAAAATTTTAATCAAAAATTCCGAAAAATGTGAATAAAATCACCGTAATTCAGTTTATTTTCGCAAAAATTTAAACCTCGATAACTCCCTGTAAAAAGGAAAGTACAAAAAATCGTGTTCCCTCCAAATTCTAGGCTGGACAAGCATTCTAATGATACCAGTCTCAATTCTCTACGATGAAAATATCGATCGGCCAAAATTGTCCGAACAAAAAAAAACCATTTGAGTATAGTAGTAGTAGTAGTAGTAGTAGTAGTAGTAGTAGTAGTAGTAGTAGTTGTAGTAGTAGTAGTAGTAGTAGTAGTAGTAGTAGTAGTAGTAGTAGTAGTAGTAGTACTAGTAGTAGTAGTAGTAGTAGTAGTAGTAGTAGTAGTAGTAGTAGTAGTAGTAGTAGTAGTAGTAGTAGTAGTAGTAGTAGTAGTAGTAGTAGTAGTAGTATCCGGAAACGAGCTGATCTACAGTTGAAGAAACACAGAAGCGCGGTGGCGTTGTTAGAGTTCACAAACTGCTGTAAGGAAGTCAGAAAAGCTCTACGTGCAGACAAACGGGCATGGCTTGAACGCAAAGGCCAAGAAGTGCAGAGCTTTGCGGACAGAGGCAACTTGAAGGAGGTTTTTGGGGCATCACAGCAGATTTGCCGAAACTGGAGTCCCCAGTTGACCAAATTAGTTTCAAGCACTGGCGTCAACTTACGGACGAAAGAGGATCGACTTGAACGCTGGACGGAACATTTTAGTCAACTCCTGAATCCCTCAACATCCAGTTGCAGTACGAGATTGGATCCCGAAGAAGCAGCTGAAAGCTTGTCGATTGACCTGAGCCCAATTCGATTTGAAGAAGTGCTTGAAGCTGTCCGCAGGTTGAAGAATGGCAAGGCAAGTGGACCCGATAACATTTCCTGTGAGATGTTGAAAGCACACAAGGGTATTGTCGAGTGGCTCTGGGACATCATAGATAAGTGTTGGTTGACGGAAGTTCTGCCCGATGACTGGAAGGTAGCAGAAATTGTCCCATTATACAAGAGTAAAGGAAAGAGGTCAGAGTGTTCGAACCACCGAGGGATCTCTCTATTGTCAGTACCAGGCAAAGTGTTCGCTTCCGTTATTCTCAATCGATGCAAAGATTCAGTGGATCGCGTCTTAAGGGAAGAGCAGTGCGGCTTCAGAAAAAGCAGAGGATGCGCCGATCAACTCTTTGCCCTGCGTCAAATAATAGAGAAATCAATGGCGTTTCAATTGGATATTAGCTTTTGTTTCACAGACTTTCGAGCGGCATTCGATTCTGTCGATCGGGAGCAGATGTACCAGATAATGAAACACTATGGTCTTCCGCAAAAAGTGATAAACATCATAAGAAACAGCTATGATCGATTCAAATGTCGAGTCAAAGCCGAAGGTGAGAAAAGACGCTTATTTGATGTCAGAACGGGCGTTAGGCAGGGTGATGTGTGGTCCCCAATCCTATTCGGCCTTGTCATCAACTACATTTTGGCTAACTCGGTGCATGGAGGATTAGACATTGGGAGATTGGTGGCTGACTTAGATTTTGCTGATGATGTTGCTCTCGTGGGGGTCTCAGACAGTGAGGTGCAAGAAAACCTACATCGAATCGAGGCCCTTGCGGAAGCCGCTGGTCTGAAGGTTAATGTGGCCAAAACAAAGAATATGGGCGTAAAATGCGACAGCCCAAATGTTGTTGCAGTGCCTAGTATCCAACAGAACGTGGAGATACTCACTGGAACACATAAAGGCAAACTAGGACTCCTGGCAGAGACATCAAGCCAGTCACGACTAACCATCAGCACGGAGGTGCTGCTGGGAACGAAAAAGAAAGCGGGCTGGTTCGAAACACAAGATGGCCGGAAGCTAAGATTGAAAAGCTTAGCGGTGGCTAAGCCAGCGTTGGTAGCTTCACAACAACAATCTGCGGTAGCAGATTCAGAGTCGCTAGAAAATGAGAGTCGGTCAGTGGTGGCTGACCAAGAGTCTTTAAGATGTCAGAATTGTCAGCGGCAATTCAGTACAGTTACCGGACGCAAAGTGCATCAAACAAGATTCTGCAAAGCCGGTTTGTCAAAGAATGTCGTCGACAAGTCAAAGTTCGAGCAACTAGAGGCGAGCCTTACCTGTGACAAGTGTGAAAGAAAGTTCAAAACAGTCAATGGCCGACAAGTTCACCAATCGAGATACTGTGGCAAAACTAAAGCAGTTGCCACACGCGTGTTTTCCTGCAAAGTACAAGATGTTCTCGGAAACGAGTTTGAAAACATAGAAGCGTTCAAGTATCTCGGATCATATGTCAGCCTCAAGCATGGAGACCTGCAGGAAGTCAATTGCAAACTTGCAGAAGGTAGACAACGGTTTGCTAACTTCTAAAATCTCTGGAAGAGCAAGCAGCTCAGCGTGCAACTCAAGTGCAATTTGTACAAAGCACTCGTTTTATCAGCCGTGCTGTACAGCTCAGAGACTTGGACTCTTTCGAAATTAATGGAGAGAAAACTGGAGAGTTTCCACTGTGGTTGTCTTCGGAGAATTCTACGTGTGTCATATCTGGAGAAAATAACGAACGAAGAAATTATGTCAAGATCACGAATGCCCCAACTATCCACGTTGATCATGCTCAAACGGATAAAATGGTACGGACACATCCAGAGAATGGAACCAGGAAGATTAGCCCGCAGTGCCTTCGATTGGGACCCGCCCGATCAATACGTCCATGCTAGACGCGCTCCTGGGGGGCAACTGAAAACGTGGATGAGTCAAATCGAAGGAGACTGTGTACGAAACAAAGTATCGTTCACCAGATTGCAGGAGAAAGCAGCAACCGGGTCAAAGAATGCCTTCAACAATTTCGTCGTACAGCACTTCACAGAATAACCAAACAAATAACTCTTCTTGTTTTGTTTGTATTTGTTGCCAACCGTGCCTTTATTTCATATTTGGAATTAAAGTGTTGAAACAGTAGTAGTAGTAGTAGTAGTAGTAGTAGTAGTAGTAGTAGTAGTAGTAGTAGTAGTAGTAGTAGTAGTAGTAGTAGTAGTAGTAGTAGTAGTAGTAGTAGTAGTAGTAGTAGTAGTAGTATTAGTAGTAGTAGTATAAGACTTCAATTACCTTCTGAGGGTATAAACAAGGATGATGGTACAAATGACATAACAAAGATGAAGACTGATATAAATTATGTAACAGCTAGAAAGAAACATTAATTGAACAGAAAACTATGCTATACAGAAACTATATCTACACCTAAGGTACCAGGTGCAAGATAAGTCAAAATCATATTTATCATTTCTCATTGCCTTTAGTAGATTCTGAGTTGCGGTTTTGGATTTGCAAGTATCCCTGAAAAAACTGTTGCTGACATTAAGAAAATCCGCTTAGTCATTTAAAATACGTTCAACTCTGAAGAAAAACGATTTTTCTGTACATCTTTTCTTAGCTCATGTGAGTGCCAGACGTTCCCGATCAAGAGTTCGTAGGTTTAAGACCTTTGAGTCCAACTTGAAAAATTTGTCAAAAGATATGCAATACTCGTTGTTTAAGATTGCCGTGAAAACACGTATGCCACGCTCGATGAGTTGATAGCATATCGGCAGAGAGTTGGATAATTTTAGCAGGGAGGATTAGTCATTGCAACCAAAGCACCAACGCAGGCCACGGATATTGAGCTGTTCTAATTTCCGTAGACCAGAAACTTCAGGAAACCAAGCAGGGTATCCATATAGTAGAACCGACAAAACAGATGCCTTGAATAAATTGAATTTAACTCCAGATGGGAGATTGAACGGAACACTGTGCTTCAAGTAATTGCACGATCGACGAGCTTTTACTATTTTTGTTTGATATGACGACTCCATTTAAACGTTTTGGATACCTCAATTCCCAGATCCGTAATATCATCAAGCGAAGGAATCTCGACATCACCAAGAAGTATATTATCCAATGCACTTCTACTAATATGTAAATAACCGCTTTTAGCTGAATTAAAAGACAAATAGTTACAATAAGCCCATAACCGCAACAAGCATAGATCATTTTGAGCACTATTCAAGCAGAGGTTGCCATGGCAGAGCAATTTTGTGTCGTCAGCTTAGCAGAAAACTTTTGATACTTCGGGTACGTCAATCATATCATCAATGAAAAATAAAAAGAAAAGCGGTCCCAACACGCTTCCCTGAGTAACACCACTAGTAACTGGGAGGATCTCTGATAAAACACCATCTAATTTAACACATTGACGTCTTGGTGACAAATAAAAATTAATAAGTTTCACAAAAACTTCGTCAAAGCCAAAATGAATTATCTTCGAAAGCAGCGTGGAGTGGTCCACAGAATCAAAAGCTTTGCTGAAATCTAAATAAGCAACAACTTGTTCAAGGTTTCCGTCAAAATTCAGATATAACTCATGCAGAAATGTGAGCAATTGCGTAACTGTAGAATGTTTTGCACGAAATCCATGTTGTATAGGATTCAGCCGATCTTTAACCTTTGGATAAATGAACAAAAATAGAATTTTCTCTAGAAATAAAGATAACCTCGGGATTATTGAAATAGGGCAATAATTTTCAACGTCCCCTCGAGGTCCTTTTTTGTGAATAGGGGTTACATAGGCACATTTCCAATTCTCGGGCCAAAATTGTGAATGAATAATATATGTGAAAACAAGATGGACGAATGGTGCTAATGCATGTGCCGCTTTACTTAAAATAGTCGGCGGTATATCATCAAAAGCAGGAGTCGAGCTACTAGGGACCCTTGAAAGATAATTTTGAATTTCGTCAAGGCTGAAATGAACATCAGATAACTTGATCTCATTGCCGCACACAAAGTCAGTTAATCGTATTTCAGTTTTCGGTTGAAAAACTGATTGAACAAATTTGTTGAACAGGCTCGCTTTCACTGAGCCTTCAAAGACACCTCGTTTTTGTAGAACATTTGTTTAGGGAAGAAACTTCTACCAGTTAAACTTTTCAAAATAGCAAACGCTTCATTTGTATTAAACTTCTGTACACTGTTCAACAAGACCTGCTTGTCCATGTCAATAAGAATAAATAGCTCCTTTTCGAGGCATTCAACTGTATTTTTCTGATGTTTTTGAGCTGTATTTAGCTAATTTAAACAATGCATTGTCTGCGACGAATAATAGAATGGAGCTTCGAAGCGCTTTCTCCGTTTTCTGTTAAGACTTTGATTGAGAGCAGAAAATAATTTACGATAGAACGTTGATAAAAAATCACGATTTAAGTTGTGGCATTCCTGAGCGAAAGATCGTGAGAGTGTTAGATGCGAAGAAAAGTCAGCCTCGTTAAAAGAGCTGATCGTATAAGCGTGCCCACTTGCATATTGGTAATCTAGGTCAACATTTGTTAAAAGAATGGGATAATGATCTGAGCACAATCGCTCTACAATATTGTAGTCCCAATTGTCGGGATGGGAGCAAAAGATTAGATCCAAAATACTTCCAAGCTTATGAGTAGGCAAGTCAATAATTTTTGTAAGCAATAAATCGTTGCATAAAAAATCTAACAATTTTTGCTCGTCAGAATCAGGCGACGAGATCGACTCCCAACGTACTTTGGGAAAGTTAATATCATCAAGTAGAATCCACTGGACAGCTTTGCGTTGATCACAGCTTAGGCTTGCCTCCGCACCGGCAAAAATACCTCGCAGTTTGTCTTCTGTAACACCAGGTTTGACATAAAACAGCGATCCTCGAGGAGGTAAGTATGCAAGTATAATGCAGAGATTAAGAATCTGGTTACTTAAGACAAGAGTACAAAATTGCTCACGCTTTGAATAATAAATTAAGCTAATAGTACCCAAGAAAGCGTTACTAATTGCTACCAGGAGTCCACCACGATGACTGGCCGTTCGATCTGATCGCAGAACGACTGTATAAGGGTGACCTGCGAAAACTCCGTTATCACTGACCGAATCATCAAGCCATGTTTCTGTCAGACAGACAACAGTGAGTGAAACTAAGCTTAAGAGCTGGCAAAAGTTTAGTCTTCTCTCAATCGATAGAATGCTCTGAACGTTAAGAAGAAGGACCGAAATTTGAGAGGAGCATTTTGTCTGTAGTCAATTCTGTTGTTGTACACGACCACGACGAATTTTGTATATGTTTGCAGGATTTTGACTTTCAAGTTGACGTTTCTGCAATCGCAAATTGTACAGCTGCACTCTCTCAGCTTTAGTTAAGTCTGGTAACACATATACACAATCGAAATTCTCACAATCCCTCAATGCTACTGACTTACGTAGAAACTGATTTCGTTTAATCATTTCTTTAAACTTGAGAAGCAATAACTGATTTCCTGTATCACGTTGTGGGTTTCCAATCCATTTACATTGAACATCAGATGACACAAGAGATACATCAATTTGATTTGCAATTTTTTCAGCAACATCGTAGCCAGCAGAATTCTCAGATGGCTTTGTCCCTTTTACTATTAAATTTAATCTTTTTGCATCTTTACGTGATTGCTCTTGCTGAATTTCAGCAAACAATGTTGCTCGAGTCTGCTGCTCATTTTTCAAGGAATTCATAACCGCTTCAGAGTACGATTTTGAATGTTTCAACTGATTAGAAGCACAACAAAAGCCGCAAGTGATAGGTTGATAGCAGTCAAAATTAGCGGGCACCAAAACTTTTGTATGTACAGGACAATTCGTAGTCGTGCATGCTATTATTTTTTCAACTAGATCATCGCTGGTTGAACCGATATTGTTACGTTTTCGATGAGGCATTAAAATTTTATTTAATAAATAGCCTATGGAACCAATACTGGCACCGGCGGCTTAAGTAGATAAAAAGGCTGGAAGTGTCTATGGAACCAATACTGGCAACGACGACGCAGAAAAGATACAGCAACAAAAAGTGCCCGTCAAGCTAGGAACGACGGGTCTTTGTAATATAATCCTGTGGAACCAATGATGGCACCGGCGGATATGTTTTGTTCAAGTCCCTAGCTCAATTCGATCTATTTAATAAGTTTATCACAACAATTAGGCTCAAGAGGGGTCGGAATAATAAATGAGATTTATCGACACGTGTACGAAAAAATGAAAAGTTCTTGAAAACTTAATGTGTAACTGAAAAATTTTGAGTGGAAGTGAAAAGTATACTTTTGTTGCTAAGTCGCTCTGCAGCAATAGTTTTGGCACCACCATACCTGATCTTGACCTCCATGCCATAGAAGACAAAAATTAGGCCAGTGAAAATTGCAAAGTATGTTTATCTTGCTATCAAACTGAGAGGAAACGATAATTATTTACTAACAAAAATGCTGGACATTGACTGTTACCGCACTGAGCTTCGACATTGACGAAGTGATGCAAAAACCAGGCGAACGCGATAAAATTTTGAAAATGACTTGTATGAACTTGCTCTAGATTAAATTTATCCCAAGTAAAAAGCAACAATTATTCTACTCAATATTCTACAGTATCCTACAGTTCGCGGCTAGAAGAGATTTTCTGGATATCCAGTATGCCGTTTTCCCGTTTTCCATCAAAGTGTCATGAGATCATAAGTGCAGTCCAACTGAATTAAATTTTTGTATGTGTGCGTGTGTTTTTGTATGTGTGTGTACGCTCACGCGCGCATGTGTGTGT